>NW_028258507.1:41654-125243 GCF_053883595.1 Heterocephalus glaber | reverse complement strand
ATAGGAATGTAAATATCATGTTTGTTAAATATATACTGATAAATACAATTAAAATTAAGGTAGATTTTGAAACATACTGAGTATAATTAATGATAATCTATTATATTCTAGAAAAATTCTGAATAGATGTTAAGTGTTCTCTTCATAAATATAATACTATGAAGTAATGGAAACAGTTTTCTTACCTAGGTGATTTTTCAAATTATTACATTCCTGATAACCATGCTGTACATGAGAGATGCATACAATTTCATTTGTCCACCTAAAACATAAAATAGAAAAATAAAGATGTTGAGAAAAAATTACCAAGAAAGACTTCTAATACTTTGTGTCATTGTGGACAACTATCCATAAAATTTCCAAATGTTGTTCCAGTACCGTGGCAAGAATTTTCTAGAAAAGTTTTCATGAAGAAATTGTGTATTGCTTGGTGCAAAACTTGTGACTTTGAAATCAGTAAAAGACAAAATGAGTTTCTCCTCATGGAGATAAAATGATCTCATTATGTGATACCTCAATACATATAATATGGAGTGAAAATTTTTCCACTGATTTTTTGTCTTTCATCCGAAGGGAGCTTATTTCTTTGGAGACTGAAAAGATCATACAACAATTTATTTAATTATGAGCTTTGGGATTCAAATCTTTAGAATCTAGAAAGTACAACACACACCTGCAGCCACTCCCCTTTATTTCTGTGCTCATCCTCTGTGAAAAGGTTAGTACGTTTCCTAGGGCCAGAGCTTGTAGAATGGAAAGCTGCGGTGACAGCCACAGGAGAGGTGGACATGTCCTAGTGAGGGCAGTTGGAGGAAGAAGGAGAGAGGAAGACAAGGTGGGTACTGGGCTTCCCCTGAGAGGAGCGATCTTGTGAAATCCTCATATTTAGTCTACGGAATCAAGTATTCTGAAGCAACATTTGTTTCCATTGAGCCCTGGCTCTACCAGTTACTTCCCTTCCTATTCTCTGGCTTTAGAGTCTACAACTTCTGTTGAATATGAGTTCTTTTTTCTGGAGAATCCCCAACACTTCACCACTTTTTCTCATAAATTATAGTCTCCAATCAGATTATTTTTTCTTGTATCTTGAAATTTTTATTTTTATCAGCACTTGTTTACAAAGCATAATATTTAGTCACCACTGGGAGTTGGCACAGGTACATAACCCCTCCTTGTCCCCTTTTCATTCCTTTCTTTTGCTTCACCTTCTCTCTAACTCATGGCCACTTTCTCTTTTGCAAAAGGCCTTTCTCCTTGCTTATTAGGATCTATTTTTACTTTGCCCTTTAATTTGTGTATACATCAAGGCTCTCATATAAAAAAATCATGATATTTACACTTGTAAGTGTGACATTTCACCTACCCTTATGTTCTCTAGGTGCATCAAGTTTTTACATCCAGTTATTTATTATTCACTACATGATGAAAATCTATTACCTATGAGCTATTATCTGTCTTGCTTCAGTTTCAGTGGCATATGTCTATTGTATTCCTTGCCTATATTGACATGTATATTCCCATTTCTGAAAGCCCGTATTTTTCCATATAACTGTAGTTATGTTTTAATCTTCATGTCCACAATAGCATCACCTAAAACCTTATGATTAGTGATGTTTTATTAACAATTAAATTACCCTTTACCACATTACCAATTCCTTTACATATTTAGGAAAACATTGAATGATTACAGCTGGAGAGAACGTCTTTTTTTTTTTTTAATTGAACACAAATATTCCACTATTTTACTGAAATATTTTCTGTTCAACACAGCATTTAATGAGTTAGAAAAATATCTTTGCTTTCATTATTTACGTGTAGTCTTCACACAGATGCTAACCAAGCAAATGTCTGTTAAATTTTCTTAAATTATACATTTCTATTATGATTATGTTAGGACCCATATTCATTGGTCTATTTTGTGATGGATTATGATAATATCTTATGTTATACTTTCTTACAACTGTTATTGCTCATAATCATGTTATACTTTAAAAAATATATCTATAGCTCTAATTACCTTTGCTACTTAGTTTTTTTCCCCTGAATTTACTTGGGATAGGTTGGAAGGTTTTATTTTAAAATTGTGGTAGATACTTTGATCTTGAAATTTAATATACATCAAACTTGTTCAGGACCTATATTGTTGCAGGCACCAAGTAAACCTCTCACACGACAGATGTATGCATCAGCTGTCACAACCACAAGCTTGGTGTCTGATAGGGAAGACACAAACTCTGTTCTCTCAATATATTCCTCCTTTCTCATCTCTTATGATTGACAGCTCAACTCCTCCAGCTTTACATAATATTCTCTACCCACCTTCTCAAACTAATTTCCTCCACAATATTTTTTTGTATTAAGTAAAACTCACTAGGCATTCCTGGTAGTGATGCTTTTGTCATGATGAATACAACAATGTTTCAAGTATGCATTTTACTCTAAAATGTAAACAATAATTTATCCATTGAACTTTTGAATATTTTAATTTTAATCAATGCCTATTTTGGCCACTAACTTTGCTGATTTTAAGAGTACATTCCCAGACTCAAAAATAGAAATTTGAAATCACATAATTACATATAATTGTTATTTGATTTTAATGGAGCTTGTTTTCTTTTCCTCCTCTTATATATATAATACACATGCTTTTTCCCTTCCTAAGAAGAATTTATGTCAGACATTGTAGGAAAGAAAAATCCGTAGCCATATTCAGAACTTAAAAGTGCTCTATGGTAGATCAAAAGAGGTATAAAACCAGTTGTACTTTTTATCATATGAATTCCCTCCAATGGTCGCTGCCACAGTTTAATGATATATTCCTAAATGAGAGTTAACTAAGGCATATTTACTGAGACATTAAGAATGAAAAATTTATTTATGAGATGCTCATGGTAACACAGGAAAGATTGGAAACCAAAACATCATTTTATTAAATTTTGCTTTAACCCTACATGTGGTGAACTTGTACATTTCCTAATGCAGAGATGTGGAATATGTAATAATTAGACTTTGAACTATTTTTTTCAAGATAACAAGGATTTTCTATTGGATAACCAAGATTCTATTTAAGAAAGTCTGATTCAGAAAGCCAGTTATTAAATCTCAGCTCTTTAAAATACTTTGAGAGAATTACATATCCAAAATAACATAATAAAAAAGGAAACTATGAATGAGAACACCCATAATGATTGCTGTTATGCTGGAAGCCAGGAATGAGAAAGAAATGAATACCATGATCACCCAACATAAGAAATAAATGGAATCCATGAAACAGATTTAAACACATATTCAGGAGATTAAAAACTCCATTGAAAGCATGTAGAGTAGATTAAGGGAATCTGAAGATAGAATATCAGATATAGAACACAGGATTGCAGTTAAGGACCATGAAAAGGGAGATCTCTTCAAAATAGTATGGGAACACGAGAAATCAATCCAGCTGCTGCTAGATGATGCAAAGAAGAATAACATAAGACTGAGAGTAGACCACGAAAAAAGAGCAGAAAGTACAATTGACATAAAAAAGCTGTTCAAGGAAGTAATAGTAGAAAACTTCCCAGACAGAAGTGGCTAATTAGATATACAAAGACATGAGGCATATAGAACTCCCACTAGCCATGATCAATAAAAAATCTACACATAGATATGTAATAGTCAAGATCACAGAAACCTAACCCAAAAACAAAATCCTACAGGCAGTTAGAGAAAAGAAACAAATCACCTACAAAGGAAAGCCCATCAGAATCATGGCAGACTTCTCGACACAAACCCTCAAATCAAGGAGAGCCTGGAGTGAAGTATTTCAAGCCCTAAAAGAAAATAATTTCCAACCTAGACTGTTGTATCCTGAAAAATTATCTTCCAAAATCCATGAGGAAATTAGATACTTCCATGACAAAGAACACCTAAGAAAGCTCATGAACACCAAAGCAGCACTCCAAAGAATTCTAACCAATATCCTAGAAAAAAGATAATGAAGGTCACAACTCCATGAGGCCCAACAAAGGGAAGCTACCAGGCAAGGTAAGAAATTAAAGGGAAAGGGGAAAATTAAGAAATAAAAAGCCAACAACAGCAAAAAATCATGACAAGGGTGAGACAATATCTATCAATTATAACTATTAATGTTAATGGCCTCAATTCACCAATCAAAAAAAACAAAACAAAACACAGATTAGGGCCAGGGATTTAGCTCAGTGGTTCTGGTGCCTGCCTCACAAGTGCAAGGTCCTGAGTTCAATCCCCAGTACCAAAAAAAAAAAAAAAAAAAAAAGAAAAGAAAAAAAGGAAAAAGCAAACTGACAGAATGGATTAAGAGGCAAAATCCCACAATATGCTATATACAAGAAACACACCTAACTCAAAAAGAAATTCATAGACTGAAAGTAAAAGGATGACAAACAGTTCTTCACGTGACAGGAACCCAGAAAAAGAAAGGGGTAGCAATCTCATTTGTAGACAAAGTAGATTTCAAACCAAAACTAATTAAGAGAGACAAAGATGGCCACTACATCCTCGTGAAGGGAAAAATCCAGGAGGAAGAGACGACAATGCTAAATATATATGCACCAAATACGAATGCCCCCATCTATACAAAACAAATATTAATGGATATAAAAAATCAAATAAGCACTAATACAATTGTACTTGGGGACTACAATACACCACTATCACAAATAGACAGATGATCTAGACAAAAAATTAACAACAAATTTCTAGAACTGAACCATGTTATTGAACAAAAGGACTTAACAGATGTTTACAGAGTGTTTCACTCCACAAAATAAGAAGACACATTCTTTTTGGCTTCACATGGGTCATTCTCCAACATAGACCACATACTAGCTCATAGGACTTGTCTAAGTTAATGAAAAGCAATTGAAGTCACTCCCTGTATATTACCAGAGGATAGTGCAATAAAATTGGAGATCAATAACATAAGAAACTGCAAAACTTCCACAAACACATGGAAATTGAATAACACCCTCCTGAACAACCAATGGGTCACAGAGGAAATTAAAGAAAAAATTAGACAGTTTCTATAAGTAAATGAAAATGCCAGTAGAACATACAGGAATCTATGGGATACAATGAAAGGAGTTCTATGCAGG
This sequence comes from Heterocephalus glaber, assembly GCF_053883595.1. Taxonomy (NCBI): domain Eukaryota; kingdom Metazoa; phylum Chordata; class Mammalia; order Rodentia; family Bathyergidae; genus Heterocephalus; species Heterocephalus glaber. The sequence goes on along the minus strand of NW_028258507.1, from coordinate 120,132 downwards.
AAATTCATAGCAGTGAATGCCCATATTAGGAAAACAGAGAGAACTCAGATAAATAATCTAATGCAGAACCTCAAGCTCCTAGAAAACGAAGAGCATAACAAATCCAAATCTCGAACAAGAGAGGAAATTATAAAGATCAGAGCAGAAATCAATGCATTGCAGACTAAGAGAATGATGAAAAATTAATGAATCAAAGAGTTGGTTTTTTGAAATAATATATAAAATCAATAAACCTTCATCCCACTTTATTGAAAAAAGGAAAGAAAAGGCTCAAATCCATGCAATTAAGAATGAAAAAGTTGAAGTCACAACAGACCCAATAGAAATCCAGAGGATCATCAATACCTACTTTGAGAATCTGTACTATAATAAAATGGAAAACACAGAAGAAATGGACAGGTTCCTATATACATATGAATTGACAAAGTTAAATAAAGAAAAGGTAGAAATTCCAAACACTCCAAATACAATGAGTGAAATTGAAAATGCAATAAAAAATTTACCAACAAATAAAAACTCAGATCCTGATGGCATCACTGCTGAATTCTACAAGACATTTACAGAAGAACTATCGCTATTACTCTTTAAACTCATCAAGGAAATTGAAAGAGAAGCAAGGATGATTCCAAATTCATTCCAGGAAGCAAGTGTTGCTTTGATTCCAAAACCAGAGAAAGACCCAACCCAAAAAGAGAATTACAGACCAATCTCTATAATGAGCATAGAGGCAAAAATCCTCAAGATTCTGGCAAACGTAATACAGAGGTTCATCAAGAAGATCATATAACCTGACCAAGTCAGATTTTTCCCAGTGATGCAAGAGTTGTTCAACATTTGTAAATTCAGAAATGTAATACACTATATTAACAGAGTCAAGGACAAAAACTGTATTATCATCTCAATAGATGCAGAAAAGGCATTTGACATAAACCAACACACATTCATGATAGACACACTACAGAACACTGGAACAGAAGGTCTTTATCTCAATCTGATTAATTCTATCCATGAAAAAGCAACAGCCATCATCATACTAAATGATCAAAAACTGAGAACTTTCACACTAAAATCAGGAACAAGACAAGGATGCCCACTATCACCACTCCTGTTCAATATAGTTTTGGAAACATTAGCTACAGCAATTAGAAAAGAGAAAGAAAGAAATGGAATAATGATTAGAAAGAAAGAAATTAAATGGTCATTATTTGCTGGTGATATGATTCTTTACATAGAAGACTCAAAAAACTTGGCCAAAAGACTTCTATTCCTAATTGACAGATTCAGTAGAGTAGCTGGATATAAGGTCAACACTCAAACAACAATAGCCTTCTTATACACAAATAGCAGAATCACTGAGAGAGAAATTTGTGAAACAATTCCTTTTACAATAGCATCCAGAAAATGGAATATCAAGGAAAACAACCTAACAAAGGAAGCAAAAGTTCTCTACACTGAAAGGTATAGCACTCTTTTTTCAAAGAGATCGAGGATGATATAAGAAAATGGAAAGACATCCCTTGTTCCTGGGTAGGAAGAACCAATATAGTGAAAATGGCCATACTTCCAGAACTTCTATATATATTTAATGCAATCCTGATTGAAATTCCAACAATATACTTCACAGAACTAGAGAAAAATATCCAAAAATTCATTTCCAACCAGAAGAGACCTAGAATAGCAAAAGCATTTCTAGGCAACAGAGATATGGCTGGGGCTGTCATAATCCCCTAACTTGAAAAAATACTATGAAGCTATTGTGATAAAAACACAAAGAAACAAACTGGCAAAGAAACAGACTCGAAGATCAGTGAAACAGATTAGAATATGCAGAAACAACTTCAGACATACTCATCCACCTCATCTATGACAAAGGAGCCAACAACCCTCATTGGAGGAAAGAGAGCCTATTTAATAAATGGTGCTGGAAAAACTGGATATCAAACTGCCAAAGATTGTAACTAGACCCATATCTATCACCATGCACTAAACTAAGATCAAAGTGGATTAAAGATCTAAATATTATGACAGAAACACTAAACTTGCTGGAAGATAAATTAGGTAGAACTCTTGAAGTTATTGGCACAGGAAAAGAGTTTATGAACAATACCTCAGTAGCACAGGAACTAGCACAAAGACTCAACAACTGGGATCTCATCTTATTAAAAACCTTCTGCACTGCAAGAGAAAACACCAACAGGCCTAAGAGACAACCTACAATGTGGGAAAAAATTTTAGCAGCTGTACCTCAGACAAAGGACTACTATGCAGAATATATAAAGAGCTGAAAAAAATTAGAGCCCCCCAATTAAAAGACACATTTCAAAAATGGGCATCTGAAATGAACAGACATTTCCCAGACAAAGAAGAAAAAGCAGGAGGGCTGGGGATTTAGCTCAGTGGTTTGATCGCCTGCCTCAAAAGCGCAAGGGCCCAAGTTCGATCCCTGGTACCAAAAAAAAAAAAAAAAAAAAAAAGCAAGAAATAAATACATGAAAAACTTTTCAACATCACTGGCTATTTGAGAGATGCAGATTAAAACAACACTGAGATTCCACCTCTCCCATGAAAGTATGGCTGCTATGAAGGAATCTACCAATAACAAATGCAGACGGGGGTGTGGAGAGAAAGGAACCCTTCTCCATTGTTGGAGGGAGTGCAGACAGTTGCAACCACTATGGAAATCAGTGTGGAGCTACCTCAAAGAACTAGGGGTAGAGGTGCCATTTGACCCAGCTATTCCCCTGCTAGATATCTTCCCCAAAGAATTAAAAGAATCATACTACAGTGTTATGTGTGCACCCATGTTTATAGCGGGACAGTTTGTAATAGTTAAAGCTTGGGAATAGCCCAAGTGCCTGTCAACTGGAAACTAAATAAAGATGATGTATTTTTTTATAAAATGGAGTACTACTCAATGATAAAGAACAACAAATTAAAGACATTTATAGCTAAATGGATGCATATTGAGGCCAAAAACTTAAGTGAAATAAATAGGACACACATGTGTAAATACCGAACAGTTTCTCTACTGTGAGAAACTGAAAGTAAAAAGTAAGGATTAAAATGATTAAAATAAATAATTGAAAATTTGAAATAGGAAAATGTCCAAAGTTGTAGGGGTGATTGGAGAGGAAGGGGAAAGGAAAGAAGTGAAAGGAAAAATTAGGAGAAATGAAAAAAAATGAAAACAACATCTATGTTAATAGCAAAGGTTGGAAGGGGTAAAGGGCACACAGGTAATGGGGAAAAATAAGAACCAAAATTCCTCATATACAGGTACAAGCACCCAATGGTAAATGTAAATGTATTGTACACCTAAAAGTTACCAATAAAATAATTTTAAAAAGAAAGCAATAGAATCCTTCATGAATAGCATAGTAGCACCAAATGGAGAGAAGATATTCTTGGCACTAAATGACCAGCCATCCCTGCTGTATACCTCATGTAGCCATTGGAAAAACTGAAAACTTTATATGATAAAGCACCTTATACAGAAAGTGACCATCTAGCACAACACTGCACAAGCCATGAATATGTAAAATGTGCAGAACAGGTGAGAAGTCTGGCAAACTTGGCTGATTAAGAGGAAGTGGGTGAGAACTGAACGTAGAAAATGTCTCCTGGCCACCTTTGGTGAGGAAAGAGAATTGGAAGTTAATAAAACAAATTCATATCTGACTGTTTCTACACACGGCTGTGAATTCTTTGTCACTCTTCTGATGGAGAGATAGTAGTCTATGCCTTTCCTTGAATCTGGGGAGGCTGGTGAGAGTTTGTTCAAAGAGTATGATGGCAGTAATGCTATATCACTGAGGTTAGCACAAAAAGCCAGGTAGTTTGTGCCTTGTCACTCTTGAGCCCCAAGATTCCAGATAAGAAGTCCAATTACTCTGAGGTTACCATATGGGAAGGAGCACCTATAGGTGCTCCAGCTGGCAGTCCAAAGTCCACCCTTATAACCATATGCCTTCTGCTACAAAGTGTCAGACATGAGATTTGGACCATCTGCCTACTACCTAGAGCAAAATGAACACCATCAACATTTATCTGTAGGTGAATCACGCAGGTGCACCCAGCCAAATTCCAGACAGACACCATCATGAGCTATAGTAAGGTGGTAGTTGTTTTAAATCCTTGACTTTCAGAGTAATTTGTTCCATAGCAATATATTAGTAGAACTCTTAAGGATGGAATTTAGAGTTTGGTATTCTACCCATTGACCTGGTTGAATAATTGCATGTGGAATGTTGGGGGGATCTAGAAAGGGGTCTTCTTCATCTTTTCAAGGAGATCTAGTTTTAGTTCTATTGACTATGTAAGAACTTGGGCAAGTCTTGCAACATTGATAATGTTTGGTAATAAAATCTGCATTAGATACTACACAGAAAAGCAAGTGTGACCTTCAGAGAAATGTAAGCTAGTATGTGTACAAGTAATTTAAAAACAAAGCACCACAGAAAAAAATAATATTTTAGAATTGGTGTAATCATAATTTTGACAAGTGCACATTCACAAATCAAAGTTTCTCTAGATTCTGAGACACATTTACATTTTCAAATGGTGGCTACTATTCAGGATACTGAATTTATTCCAAAAGTTATTGTTATTTACAACTCAATGTCAATTAATCTGACTCAGAGAGAAATATATCACTTATTGACAGCATCTCTTTGGCTTTCAGTTTGGGTACCTACTTTTTCATCTGAAGGAAGACATACCAACCAGACCAATGTGAAAGAGATAGAATTGCTTCTGAATCAGTGATATAGCCAACCACATAAGACTAGAGATTAACTTGTGAATTTGGCAGGAACTGTCCTTACGCTGAGAGCTAGAATATACCTAAGTGGTGGTAACAGCTGGATCCTGGTTGGTGCCATTCTTCAAAGATCAATAAGTACTGAATTTCTAATTTATGTGTACCATCTGTAGCTTTTCCCTGTATATTTTGTGATACATGACCAATTTCTAAGTATTGCTACATTAACTTGCAGCATTCACCTGGTGTAAATGTGTTGCATGAAAAAGTCAACACACATCTAAAGAGAAACACATGTAAATCTACATAAAACGCTATGACCTTAGAAATGTCTCATTATTTTTACCTGTTTCAATTGTCACTAATAACAACTTAATTAAAAATATGAACATTTAAAAATTGGTGCTTCTGATATTACAGTTTATAGAAATGTGCAGTATCACCTATAAAATTCTGTCTCTGTATAATTCTGTTCCCCTGTTTACTTGTCTTTTAAAGAAAACTACAATCAAGAACTGGAGAGTACTTTTTTCTGTGTTTTCACATCAGCATTGATTTATGTAACCAAAACAGTTTTCTTAAAATTTACCTAAAATTATTTAAAGTTCATCTACTACAAGAATTCTCTTACCCACAATATGTAATATATTGGAGGCTGATCAGAACCCAATCACCTGACCAAGGGTATGACAGCAGGATTATAAAAGGAAGACAACACAAGATCTTATGCATAAAAGGGGGGCCCGGAATGGCCAAAGTTCGTATCTGGCTAAGATACCATCTCCTGGAGCCTGCCACTATTTATTGAACATGCAACTTCCAGAAAGGGTGAGGCGTGGTGCAGGGGACAGTGAAGTGGAGAGCACTGACAAGAGCAGGTTCCTAGCAACAGGGGAATGAGACATTCTCACAGGAACAGATCACTGATTAATGAGAAATTTGTTTCTTCCCATGGATTAATTTTTGCCTCTATAGGAGTATTCTGTATAAGTCATGTTGCCCTTAGCTGCACTATTTTCTTTCCATCCAAGACCTTACAGAGTCATGGATCATTGTGACCTCTGCTTTAATCAGTGGTTTGGGGAGCTTTCTTTTCCCACACACGAACTGCTGGCTTTTCAGCCAAGACCTTATGGGCTAATAGGCTGACTCAGGCTTTTAATATGAAAAGCCAATTTATAAACTTGTAGCTTACTCAGGGTGGTCTCTATCATAATAATCCACCCGGAAATGTGGTTTTAAGTCTCTCTGTGAAGTACATAGATCAAATTCAAATGTTTGGTAAGATGTCTGGCCTTGTCTTAGGTTGGTAAGGGGGCAAACTGACTGGATGCTTTGACCCCAATATCACAACATGGAAATGTGATTTCTGTCTTTTCTAGCAAACAACCTGAAAGTAGCTCCATACATAGGTGGTGATTCCTGCTTTTCTGTAAAGTAATAATATAGGACTTTATATTTTGGAAAGATTAACCAGTAAAATAAAACAACTGTCATAAAACATGGATCTCAGATGATGGCATCTTATAGGTGACTTGATAGATGACTCAGTGTTGGTTCAAGACATTGTGATTACTATCATCATCCACCTCATCATTATCATCTTCATAAAACTTTTTTAGTGCTTTGGAAAGTGATTACAGTGATGCCACATTCTGCTGTCATCCATGAGATGTTAAAAGTGTCAGAACCAGTGTGAAAATGAAGTAAAATGTTGAATGAGATTCTGGGGACCCTCATGACAACTAAATATATAAGGTTGACAGAACCCATGCATAAATCTTTGCACATGAGCATGCTTCCATTTTTCTATCCATACATTCATGGTTTTTCTCATGATGGGAAACAATGTTTCTCATTGACCATTCTTCATCTACCAGCTCCCTTAGCACTCAACGGATTTCGCTGCTTTCCTGAGCATAATGAAGAAAAGTGGTTTCTATGTTGCTTTAGTGACTAGTAAAAACTGAAGGCAGGCCACCTTTCTAAGAACTGATATCAATACCTGGTCAGATGAGATCTCCTAGTTGCAGAAAACCATGGGAGGGGGAGACATTGATATAGAATACAACCGCCTGGAACTACCAAACTGAAGAGCAAAAGATAACACCTGGATATTTACTCTCACAGGACTTTGAAGGCTTAATTCACAGCATTTCTAATTACTGACTTTGATTCCTTTTACTCAGGACTTCCCAAATGACTTTCTTATATCTGTCGAGGAAGAAGGTGAAGGGAAAGGGAAAGTTGACAGTTTGGGGTTCTACTAACACGAGAGCTCACATGTGGTGTTCGCTTTTATTGTCCATTGTCCCTCGATCCAGACATTTTAGGCTACAATTTTTGTTGTAAAATATAGATAACAAGAAACAACATGTGAACTGTGTATTGCCTATTTCCAGACCAATAATGACATTTATCTTTAATTCAGCCATCACCATCATCCATTCCCAGAAATTTTTTTATCTTTCAAAACAAAAAGTTCCCAGTCCTTCCTCATACTGCCATGGCAACAATCACTCTACTATAAAACAGGTTAAGGATTCATAGATATCATGAGAAAAATAGCATCACAAAGGAGGTTAGATTTTCAGGTATGTAGGTTTTACCAAATAAACATAACTCACATCAGAAAATTTGAACCTTGGTAACCTCCCATATCACCATCTAAATTTCATACTTTCCTTCCTGATGCAAGACAATGGCTATGATAGTCCTCCAATTTACATTCCAAATGGATAGCATAGGTCCTGAAGTTATACTGTTATACTGTGTGTGTTTCTAATGCTTTTATTCCTCAGAAAGCAGAGGAAGGGATTCAGAAAATGGAGAGCATACTATAAATTAGTGGCTTAATAGAGAGTTCTCGGGGGAGGATGATATATCTTAAAATAGACACTGTAGGACCTATTCCTCAAAATAAGCAAAAACTGATTGTTCAGATCCAAAGATAGAGAGAAACTTTGTACTTCCCACATGATGATCTAATACTCAGAATGGAGGAACTAGTTTTATAGTAATATAAATTCAGCCTTGAGATGGGAAACCACCAAATAAGATGTGAGTAATATCCATGATAATGTTAAATTTAAAAGTGTCACAGAGGTCAGATCAAGCATTTGAGCTCAAAAAAAAATTTAAACTGTCCACCTCCTTGCATCAGGAGAACTGTAAGCCAATAACACTTTCAAAATGGGGGTCCAAAGATGTAACCAAAAAGTATACAAAATATGTGAAGATACTGAGGTAAGAGTTCATAATCACTGGTTAATATGGGAGGTGACCAAGGACCATAAGCTAGTTGTTATTGTTTAGATCAATAATGATCTCACAAAAGTCTTGTGCTCTCAGAGATGGGGCTTTTGGAAGTTAGTTGGATAATGACAGTGCTGTATTTGTAGATGTTGCAGGATGGGATTGGAAGTGGCAGATAACTTCAGGGATGACGTGGAAAGTATATTTCCCTCCCCAGCTCCACCTTTCTCTCTCTGCTTCTTATCCACCAAGATGTGAGCAACTTTCCTCTGCAGGATTTTCCACCGTACAGTTTCTCTCCTTGAAGCCAGTCAATTATAGACTGAACCCTCTAATAACCCTGAGCCCAAATAGTCCTTTCCTCCCATAAGTTGTGGGTATTGGTCTCAGTGATGAGGAAAGTAAGACACACCAGTTAGGTCTATCACAATAATAAGCATTTATCTATACATTCAAATATTGTAGGGCCAGGGAGTTAGCTCTGTAGCACCATATCTGCCTTGCAAGTGCAAGGTCCTGACTTTCATTCCTGGATATATATATATATATATATGAACATATATATATATGTTCATCTGCATCAGAAAGTCAAAAGTCCACCTTAGAGATGATTCTTTTGTGTTTAAATATCCACAATCATCTTTGGGACCACAGCGGTGATGAAATATGTCAGTAATGGACAAGACAAAGAACAAGTATAGGGGGGTGTGGTGGAGGGAGTCAGACATCATGTCCAGGATGATAACCAGATTTCCAAAGTACTGTGACCAGGTACTTGGGTGGGAATAGCAGTTATGTATTCTCTGAGAGATTCATGAGGTACAATCTGAGACAGGTATTCCATTTTGTAAGTCTACATATTTTGAACACTCTTTGAAATAGAAATGCAGCTTGGGAAAAGGAGAAACTGGAACCTAGCACTCTGATATTTTGAGTTGGCATATTCACAGGAAATGCATCCATAACTGATACGTACAAATCTTAAAGAATTTTTCTTTGTTTTGGGAAACATATTCCCCTAGCACTCTTGCATGATTGGTGGTTGTGGTATTCATGACTTCATTAAGGAATACACTGTTATGGGATCATCTGCAAAAGTGCATTCTGTCATGGACATGAGCCTAATTATACTGCATATGAGAGTACTGAAACAGATAAATGTGTCCGCATATCTGTTATGGTCTATTCATAATAGTCAAAAGATGTAAATCATTAAAATAATCTTCCATGAGTAAGTGGACAAAATGTTTGTTTATGCAATAGAGCATTATTCAACAGGAAAAGGAAATGGAGGAAGTTAACATTACCAAATGAATGTGTCCAAATGAGGGAGGAAGAGAAAGCAGGGGATGGGAGCAAGAAAAAAGTGTTCAGAAAACAAAGAAGAAAACAAGTAAGGCAGGAAGATGAGGGAACAGACATAAGGAAAAAAAATAAAGCAAACCACATTAGGATAAAGTAAGATTCCCAAAAATTATAATAGCTCCCAGCCACTCAAGGTATTGTATCATTATAAATGCAAAATGGCAAATTCAGCCTGATATGACAAGTATTTTGATGATCTATATTTCCTTTCCCTGGGCAAAAGCAAGATTACAACCATATTATGGTGAAGATCATTATCATTCAAGCAAATATTTTTGAAAAAAAATCTTCATTTGATATGTTTTCATCATGTTCAAAATCTCAGAAATGTCTAGAACTCTTACTAAACTTGAAATTTTGTGTTTCAGGCATAAAAAACACAAATACAAAGAAAATACTGATGGAGTTGATGAAGATAAACAAATATGAAAATATTTAAAGGACAAAACATATGTGGTTTGGAAATATCAGAAAGTATATAATTTAAGAGGGAAAAAACCTCAGCCTATTGAAATTCACAAGCACTTGTCTTACAGGCTGTAACATCCTCTTAGTTCTGAGATCAGTGGTCCACAAAGGACAAGAGGCTGCTTTGCTGAGGAGTCTTCCCAGGGCTCGCTTCACATCCTTGTTCCTCAGGCAGTAGATGAAGGGGTTCAGCATGGGGGTCACCACGGTGTACATCACAGAAGCCACTGCTTTTCCCTGATAAAAATGGATCACTTCAGAACTAAAGTAAACCCCAAGTCCCATTCCATAGAACAAGGAGACCACACAGAGATGAGACAAACAGGTAGAAAATGCTTTGTACCTGCTTGTTGTGGAGGATATTCTCATTAAAGAAGAGACAATTTGAAAGTAAGAAAAGAGGATTCCACAGACAGGAAACACAATCATTAGGACAATTGCCACATATAGAAATATGTTATTGATGAGGGTTCCAGAGTTGGCCACCTCGAGAACCTGAGGCAGTTCACAAAAGAAATGAGGAATTTCAGTGCTCATAGAGAAATTGAGTTGCATAATTAGGAGAATATGAATCATGGAGACACATATGATTATAAGCCATGATATCATAAGCAGGAGGCCACAGAACTGAGAATTCATGATGAGTGTGTATTTCGGGGGTAGCAGATTGCTATGAAGTGGTCATAGGCCATCACAGTCAGTAGAAAATTATCCATTCCTGAAAAAATTATCAAAAAGTATACCTGAGTGAGGCATTCTGTGTAGGAGATGTCTTTTTTCTGTGCTTGGATGTTCACCAGCATCTTTGGGACTGTGGTGAAGATGAAGCCAATGTCCACAAAGGACAGGTTACAGAGGAAGAAGTACATGGGGGTGTGGAGGTGGGAGTCATAGGTAGCAGCCAGGACAATGAGCAGGTCCCCAAGCACTGTGACACGGTACATGGACAGGAAGAATCCAAAGAGAATGGACTGAACTTCTGGATCCTCCAAGAGGCCCATCAGGAGGAACTGTGATAGTCTTGTGTGGTTTTCTGCATGCATTTCCCTCTTTTATCTTTAGGAGAAGGAAGAAACAGCAGTGTTCAATGGACAACCATTGGCCCTTCAAGTGGTTAACACCTCAAAATATCATCTTTTTATGGACACTTTTCAATCACATTGTGTCACTCAGTGGCAGTGGTTCATTCAGCTGAATGGCAGCTCATTCCCTTTTTAAATGTGAATACTAATTTATACTTCCTTTAATGTGTCAGATATTTCTTCTGTCTTTATATCATTGACTCCCTTGTTTATTTTCTATTTTTAATCCATGACTGATTAAATTTTTATTTGATATCAATTCTCAAAAATACTTGAAAACTTTTCATCTATTTTCTATGATAATCTTGATACTTCTTTATTTTACTATCTTTACAATAGTGATTAAACAATGATTCTTACACAAACTTGTATTCTACAATTTGAAAATTCACTGGGATGTGACAGTGAATTCTCAGTGCCACATTTTTCTTTCTAAAAATATGGTTACTAGTGATACACTGTAAAACTTCAAAATATGCCTTAATTTTCACTGTTTCTCAGTAAATGACATCTATTAATATATATATTTATGTCTATATTTTATTTTTTTATTATATTATTTTAAATACATAATTCCCCCAAAGTATATTGCAGATCTGTGATTTAAAAGCTTCTTTTTTGAGTCTGACATTCTGGAATACAATCCTGTCCTACTAACATAATATCTTTACTATGATGAATAATAATTTCAGCTCTATTAACTGCAAACACATCCTGTCTTCAGTAGGCATAGAACATGCTTACTACAAAGTAAGATTAGAGCAAGATTAAATAAGATATTTTTTCCTTTGATTCCTGCCTTACATGGAGAATCATATAAATGTGAATTTTGTTCTTTGTCTCTCAGGAAATATATTTTAGATGGCTTTCATTTAGCAATATCTTCTTAAATTGTGGCAGTCACCATTGAGAGGAATTTGTATAATTATAAATATTATTGATTTCTTACCTCTTTTGACCTATCATATAGCCCTTTCAAATTATGAACATAGATTTTTTAAGATGGCCTGCCAGGTAAGTATCTCTTATTAGAGGATGGGGCGGGGATTTAGCTCAGTGGTTTCAACGCCTGCTGCGCAAGCGCAAGGACCCAAGTTCGATCCCCGGTACCAAAAAAAAAAAAAAATACTAAGCTTATCTGCTTATATAAACTCATGTGACTATTCTCGTGAGTGGAAAGGTCCTCTTCAATCAGCAAAGTTAATGGCCATATATACATGGATTTAATTAAAATATTCTCAAGTTATATGAATAGAATTATTGTATAAACATTAACTGTCAAAATATATACTTGAAAAAATTACATTCTCCATAACAAAAAGCACCAATATAATGAATACCTAGTAGTTTTTAATGAATACAACAGAAAAAAATATTGTGGAGCAGGTTAGCCTGAGAAGCAGGGTATGCATATCTTCTCTGAAATAGGAAGAATTGAACAGTCAATCATAGGAGATGAAGTACAAAACACTTTAGACACAACAGAGTGTGTGGCTTTGCTATCAGATGCTGACCTTCAGGTTGTAACAGCTGCTCCTCAACATGTGTCTTGTGAGGAGTTTATATTGTGCTTGTCAGTGTAGGTTCTGAAAAAGTACATATGTTTGATGTATTCCAATATCAAGATCAAAATGACACTGTAGCAATATATGAAATTTTCCAGCTTATCACAAGCCTTAATACAGACCCAAAAGTAAGTAGTAGAATTAAATGGCATTAATACTTATTTTAAAAGAATAACACATGATTAACAAGGAACACAGATTGTAAAAATAGAACTATGCTTAACATAAGATGTTGATTACCATAATTCATAAAATTAATAAACCAACAAATATAGGCCTTAACCACAAGTATAACAGAGAAAATTTGAGAAAATTTAACAGGTATTACATGTTTAGCCTTCAGTGTGAAGACTATAAGCAAATAATGAAATCAAAGATATTTTTCTAACTTACTGATTGCTTGTGTTCAAACCATAGCCTAAAGATCGAGTTGTTTGAAAACACTAAAACATTGGCTGGGGATTTAGCTCAGTGGTTTCAATGCCTGCTGTGCAAGCACAAGGACCCCAGTTCAATGTCCAGTACCAAAAAACAAAACAAAACACTAAAACATTAAAATATTTTAAAACACTAAGACAAAACACTATGAACCAGAGCCAAAAGAAAACGTTATTTTAAAATACTAAAAAACTAAAAATATTCAGCTGAATGGTACTTCATGTGTCTCACAAAAGCAAGGTCCTGAGTTCAATCCCTGGTACCAAACAAACAAGCAAAAAACCCACTAAGATATTTGTGCTAAATTGTAGTCATTTTTTAAACATCAGAAATAATTATGTTTTGTAGATGTTATTGTGGACTGTAAGGTGAGAATTCGATTATAGTCATACGGAAAAATAAGGGCTATCAAAAAGTGGAATATGTCTATAAAATAGGAATATAGCAGGAAAACACCACTTAAATTGGAACAAGGTAGACAACACCTCATACTTAAAATATTTTCAGCATGTAATTAATAAGTAAAAGACTGGATGTAAGAAAAATCATGCACCTTGAGACCAGAATATTGGGTGTAATAAATCAGACACCCAAGCTTAAATGTCACATGGTTTCTCTTATATGAGAAATTCAAAGTAGAAATGAATGAACAAGCAAAATAAAAGATAGATAATAGGAAAGAAGGACATAGAACTTTTGCAAAAGGGAAAGTGACCAAGAGTTGGAGGAAAGCAAGAAGTAGATGAAAAGATAATTAAGATATGGTAGGTATGCATGACTGTGAATGTAATCATTATGTACTGCAAACATGTACTACAGAAATTCAAAGTTAAAGAAAAAATAAAATCTGACAGAAGACTACACTTTTCAGAAAGAGTGGTGAAGAGTTCGAGACTCTCTAGACTATAGCTCTTACTGAGCAAAGGTTTTAGTTTTTAGAGAGTGAGTAAAGGACAGAGAATGTCTGGAAAAAGCAGGTCTTAAAGGAAATGAATATTGCTTTAAAATATATGTACTTCACCTTCATAGAATATGAAGTACCCAATATGAATATGGGTAGTTCAGAGTATCCTTATTCTAGAGGGAAAGCCCAGTACACACCTCACCTTCTCCTCTACATCTTTCTCGAGCTGCTGTCGCTAGGACAGAGCCACCTCTCCTATGGCTGTCACTGCAGCTTTCTGTTCTACAAGCTCTGTTCCTAAGAAACCCACTTGCTTTTTCACAGAGGATGACCACAGAGTTAAAGGTGGGTGCCCACAGGTGTGTTTATATTTTGGATTCTAAGGATTTGACTCTCAGAGTACCTAATTAAATAAATTGTTGTATGATCTTTTCAGTCCCCACATAATCAGGTCCCTTGGGAATGAAAGAAGAAAAGATAGTGAAAAATTTTCAGTCCATTTTATGTGTATTGAAGTAACAGGTGATGAAATTATATTATTTCCATGAGGACAAACTCATTTAATTGATTTCAAAGTCACCATATGTATGTTCTGCATGAAAATGATTCCAGGACAATTTTTGCTGTATTACACATGCTTGGAACACTTAGAAATTTTATTGATTATTTTTTATCCACAATGATGAAAAGTATCATAAATTCTCTCCTGTTATTTTTTCTCAATGTTTTTAGTTTTCAATTTTAGTCTTTATTTGACCATAAAAAGTTGCATGTGTTTCTTATGTACAATATGGTGTTTTGCAATACAATAAATTTTGAAATTATTAAGTCTAGAAAACTATATGCAAGACTTCATATATTTATCATCATTGTGTTGAGAAAACTTAACTAATATCAATTTAGAATTTTCAAACAATATACCAGTAGTATATTATTATCATTTCCTGTATTTAACATACTTTATAATTTATCCAATTTTTACTTATTTTATTAGTATAAATTTGCAATAAATAATGATTGCATTCTACATGAGGAATTGGTTCATACAATTAAAACTTGATCATTTTTACATTCCCATGCTGCATCTGCCTTCCCCTCTGCCAAGTTCCTTACATCGCCTTTCAATATCTTTGGAGTTCACATTCCTATTTCTTAGCATGTCTCTTTTACTTTTCATTTAAATTATTTATATTTTAATTGTTCTAATATTACAGAAATATGTAAAATTTTCCTTTTAGTTGTTCGAAGAATTTCCATACCCATTTCAAATTGTGGTTGTACTATCTTGCATTTCTTACAACAACATAAGGGGTTTCTATTTATGCAGAACTTCATCAACATTTCTTTGAGTTGTTCACAATACCTTTTGTTTTACTTTGATATTATCAAGTGTTTATAGTATGATTACATTTCTGGAGGGGAGTTGGTACATGTGCATAAGTCATCTTATATTCTTTTCTTCCCTTTTTCCTTCCCTCCTTCAACACTCCACCCATCTCTTGATTTCCTTCCATTTTTGAACATGTTTGCAGTACTTAAAGCTTCCATTCATTTTGTGGAGTTGAGACCCATTCATAGATATCTTAATTACTTTCTTAATCCCCTTTCCCTCTGTCTACATTTCTTGGTCCTCTTCCTATGTGAAAAAGATCTATGCCCCTATTTCCTATTCTATGATTTTTATTTTGTTATTTATTTATACTTTGAATTTCTCATACAAGAGAAAGTATGTGATATTTAAGATTATATACTTTATTTATTTTCTTTGATATTATGGTCTCAAGGTGCATCCATTTTTCTACAAATGGTTTATCTTTCTTCATCATAATGTAGTACTCCATTGTGTGTAAGTACCATGCTTTCTTTATCTGTTCATCTGTTGATGGACATATAGGCTGCTTCCAAGCTTTGTATATTATGAATAATACTGCTATAAATATGAGCATACATACATAACTGAAACGTGATGTCTTTAACATATATATATATATATATATATATAATCCCAAATAACCATGATCAGAAAAAATCCACACCAAAGCATACAGTAGTCAAGATTCTAGAAATTCAACACAAGAACATAATATTAAAAGCTGTTAGAGAAAATAAATCACCTATAAAGAAAAACTCATCAGAATCACAATGGACTTCTAAATTCAAACTGTTAAGTCAAAGACAGACTGTAGTGAAGTACTGAAAGTCACCCTTAAAAGACAAAAAACATAAACCTTGAACAGATTTTTGTATTCTCCAAATTGTTTTTCAAAATTGATAGAGAAATAAGATACTTCTATGATAAACAACAGCTGAAGAAGTTCTTGACCACCATACCAGCACTCCAAAAATGTCTGAAGAATATTCTAGAAAGAGACATTGAAGATGCTAATTCCACTAATCCCAATACAATGATTCCACCAGGAATGGCAGACAATTAAATAGAAGGAGAAAAAGAGAATGGACAGGAAAATAATACAATGACAAGGATAATTCAATGCCTATCAGTTATAACTATCAATGTAAATGGTTTCAATTAACCAATCAAAAGAAATAGATTGGCAGAATGGACCAGGAAACAAGATCCAACAAGAAATAGATCGGTAGAAAGGATCGGGAAACAGTATCTAACAATATGCATCTGTGAATCACATTTAACTAAAAAAAAAGTAATAGACTGAAATTTAAGGGATGGAAAAAATACTACATGCAACAAGAACCTGGAAAAAATGCAGGGGTATCCATTCTATATGCAAGCAAAGTAGATTTGAAGCCCAGACTGATCAGAAGAGAGAAAGAAGGTCACTACATACTTCTGAACAATCCAAGAGGAAGAGCTAACAATCATTTATGCAACAAATACTGATGCAGCAATCATATAAAATAAGCATTAATAGACATGGGAAACCAGATAAACATGAATACAGATGTGATGGATGTCCTCAAGTCCCCATTGTCATAGACAGATAATTGAGACAAAAAATCAACAAGGAAATACCAGGCGCAAATCAAACCTTTGAACAAATAGACTTAGTAGATATCTACATAGTGTTGCATCCAACAACACCAGAATACATATTCTTTTTAGAACACAAGTAACTGTCTCCAAACTAGACTAAATACTAGGTCATATAACATGCCAAATAAATGTGAAGGAACTGAATTATCCCATGCATATTATCAGTTGAGAGCACCATGTAACTGGAAACCAAAAGCAAAATAATACACAAAAATTTATAATCACATGGAAATTAAATACTACCCTTTTGAACAACCAATGGGTCACAGGAGAAATTAAAGCAGAATTAGGCAGCTTCTGCAATTGAATGATAATACCAACATGACATATTAGAAATTATGGGACTCAATGAAAGCAGTCACACAAAGAATATTTATAGCAGTGAATTCCCACAGCAGAAAAATAGAGCAAGCTGAAATAAATAACCTAATGTTCAACACAAAACTTCTAGAAAAATAGGGCAAATCAAGCTTAAAGCTTATACAAGGAAGAATATTATAAAGATCAGAGTAGAAATGAATGCAATTGAGATTAAAGAAAACAATACAAAGTAAATTAATCAAAGAGTTGGTTCTTTGAAAGACAAAATAAACTCTTAGCCTAGCTTATCTGAAAAGGAAAGGAAAATCCAAATCCATGCAATTAGGAATGAAGGAAGAAATTATAACAGATTCTATAGAATTTCAGAAGACCTTCAGCACCTACTTTGAAAATCTTTATTCAAATAAGATGGAAAATTCAGAAGAAATTGATTGATACCTAGATACATATGAATTGCCACAGCATAATCAAGAATATATAAAAATTCTGTAAGTGCACTATCAGTGAATTTAATGAGGTAGTAGAAAAATACCAACAAAGAAAAGCCTTGGTCCTACTGGATTCACTGTGGAATTCTATAAGAACATTAGAGAAGACCAAATGCTACTACTTTTCAAACTCCTTAAAGAAATTTGAAAGGAAGCAATACTCTTAAACTCATTTGTGGAATCAAGCATTACCCTGAGAGAAAAACCATAGGAGGATCCAATCGGAAAAACAAAACAAAACAAAACAAAAAAACAACAAAAAAGAGAACTACAAGAAAATCCCCTTAATTAAAATAGATTTGAAACTCTTCAATAAGATACTGGCAAACAGAATGCAGCAAATAATCAAGGAGTTTATAAACCATAACCAAGGAAGATTCATCCCAGGGGTGCAGGGACAGTTCAATATAAGCAAGTAAATAATGTGATACATAATATCAACAAAATCAAGGAAAAGCCCACATGATCATCTCAATAGATGCAGAAAATTCATATGACTGAGTGCAATATATATTCATGATAAAAACCCTAAAGAGTATTGGAATAGAAGGTTTTTATCTCAATGAGATGAAACCCATCTATGACAAACCAACAACCAACATCATACTATGTGGTCAAAAACAAAGCTTTCACTCTAAAATCAGGAACAAGACAAGGATGCACACTATTACCACTTGTATCCAA
Source organism: Heterocephalus glaber (assembly GCF_053883595.1). NCBI lineage: Eukaryota > Metazoa > Chordata > Mammalia > Rodentia > Bathyergidae > Heterocephalus > Heterocephalus glaber. Next base: position 101,790 of record NW_028258507.1, on the reverse strand, counting down.
TATAGTTCTGGAAATATTAGCCGGAGCAATTAGACAACAGAAAAAATTAAAAAAATGAATATATGAAATAAAACATTAAGCTATTATTATTGTTTGTGGATGACATGACACCTTACATAGAAGCCCCCGAAATTGTCACCAAAACCTCCTAGATTTAATAACCAAATTCAGTACTGTAGCAGTATACTAAGTTAATACTCAAAGATCAATAGCATCCTTGTACACAAACAACAAACTCACTGTAAAATTAGTGAATCAATGCCTTTCACAATAGCATCAAGAAAAATGAAATACTTAGGAAACAATCTAATGAAAGAAATAAAAGACCTGTACATTTAAAACATCAGTAGTCTGAAAAAGGAGGTCTAAGAGAATATCAGAAATTGGAATGATACCCATTATTGTTGGAAAGGTAGAAATAATGTAGTGAAAATGGCTATATTTCTAAAGTCTTACACAGGTTTAATGCAATCCCAAACAAAATATCAGTAGCATACCTCATAGAACTAAAGTAAAGCAATCCTAAAATTCATTTGGAACTAGAAGAGACTTAGGATACCAAAAGCAATCCTGGGCAACAAAGGCAAGGCAGGGGACCACATAATCCTTGACTTGAAATTATTCTCCAAAGCTACTGTGATAAAGACCACATGGCTTTGGCCAAAAAGCAGATCCAAGGGCCAATGGATCGGAATAGAAGATGCAGAACCAATTCCAAACACTTACAGCTACCTTATCTTTCACAAAGGGGATAAATATCTTCACTGGAAGAAAGATAGCCTCTTTAATAAATGGTGCTGTGAGAACCTGTTTTTCTCATGCTGAACATTAAACCTAGACCAATATCTCTCCCATTTACTAAACTAAAATTGATATGCTCAAAGTTCAAAATATTAAAACAGAAACACTTAATCTGTGGGAGACAGAATAGAAAAATGTGATTTTTATAGATGATGGAGTACTACTCTGTCATAAAGGATAAAGAAAATGTGATTTTATAGTTGATGGAGTACTATTCTGAAATAAAGAAGGATAAATGTAGACCATTTTTAGGTAAAGGGATGCACCTTGAGAACATAAATTTAAGTGAAATAAATCAGACACACAGTTTAAATATCTCATTATTTCTCTAGAGTGAAAAACTCAAAGGGTAAATATGGTCCAAAATGGAGCATAGGTATTGGGAATTAGGAAGAGGGGAAGGGAGAGGGGATGGAATGGAATAGTGATAAACAAATAGAAAAGAATGGAAGAGAAACTTTGGAAACAAAATTTTGTAAATGATGAGGGAAAAAAGGACTGAAGGGAAGGGAGGGGAAAGGGGAAATAGAATTACGATATATAGTGTACAGTTACAAATTATCTAGGATGAATGTGATCATTATGTATGTCAAAAGTGTACCAAAAATTAATTTAAAAATAATTTCAGATATACTAAGAAAAATAAATAAAATGTATAGACCATTGATTGTGAAAACTTTTAGAGACCAAGTGTCAAGCTACAACCCAGCAATCATATATTTATGGCAAAGTGCGAAGACTACAATTGAACCCAAATATTGATATTTTAGTTTTAAAAAGATACCATGATGACTTGGCTTGCATGCTGACAAAAAGGACACTGTCTCAGGAATTATGACATCTTTTGCCTTAAAAGAAAAAAAAATGTGCCATAGGTTCACCACCACTTCTATAGACCTTAAGAGCTAATATTTTTGTGAATATTTGAAATTAAAATATATGTACAGGAATGGGTGTTCATATATTTATTTCCTTTCCAACAACTTTCTCAAAAGTTGTTCATATAATACAAAACCATGAAATCTAATATGTGCCTCAGTATTCTATCTACTGATAGAATTTTAAGACCTCTACTGATAGTATAGTCATGTGTTTTGTTTTCATCTCTGGAATTCTTCCTATATCAGGGTTAGGTTTTTTTTTTTAACTGAAATTATTTCCTAATTTTGAAAGCCTCTTTTTCAGGTAGGAAGTACAAAGAGTTCTCCACCTGTTGGATTGTTTTATCTCTCTGGCCTTTTAGTGTATTTTAGCTCAGCTGTTTTACCATCTTTTGGAAAAGATGCCAAGTAGAATTTCTTCTTCATATACATATTTAAAAATAGAGACATCAATAGCTCCATTAAGAGGTTCGTCAGGAGAACAACAGTTTAATCTCAGCATTTGTGACAAATCATTCAGAATATAGACTTGAATTGGCAAGTAAACTAAACATATTGAGATGTAAACCATGCATTCTTGTTCACACTGTTTTTGTGGTAAGGAGGGTTTAATTCTGCACCTTGTTTCTAGTTGATTGGTCACTGCTATTTTGCGGAGTGGGGGGAATGTGGTATTTTTAAAATCAATGTACCATTTAAGTTTGGGAAGATAAGATATTTTAGGAAATGGATGTGGTGGATACTTTTACAATGAAATTGTCACTTGTATCATTTAATAATTCACAGAAAAGTTGGCAAAAATGGTTGGTTTTCTTGTTCTAGCCATTGAACCACAATAAACAGTAGAAATAAAATACAACTTATTGTTTTCAAAAGGAAGTAAAAATGAATTCAGTAAATACTATCTAATGCTTTCTGCTTATTTTTAGAAGAGTCTCAAATGTTTGATAGACATTTCTTCCTTTTACTTTTTCCCCTATTAATAGTAAGTCTTTAGAGATTGGGATGAAATAGATCAATTTTGTTAATGATGAGTTCTGTGCATTGAACCTCCAAGAATATATAATAGTAAATAATGTGACTCTGCTTTCACCTTCTCATTTAGATTTTACCAGTCCAGAGGGCTCTATGCCAATGTCCCTCCTCCCTGGTTGTGTGCATCAGGAAGCTTGAATCTGACCATGTAATTACATCAAGCCTGAGGGTACTCTGAGCCTTCACAGGCCCCAAATCAGGAGTTCTTCATGCAATCTGCACTCCTTAGCCATGACCCAGCAGAGAAGCAGCCTTACCTCGTATGTGGAGTGGGAGAGCCTGGATAAGGGACAATTGGAAATATTATTTCTTCATTACTGAGGCTAACATGATAGCTTTTCTCTGAATTTGAGGATGCTAATGCAAAATTTTAGTTATGAGCACTATGAAGCTTGTCTTTTTCTAACTGTGGGCCTCAGATATGTAGTAAGTTTTGCTTTCCTTTCACACTTGTTATATGTGTCATAGATATCACACCCACAAAAGCCTAAAATGTATCCCTATAGAGAATTACTGAGCACTACAAGAAAATTATGGAAGGGCTGACGGGGTGCAGGAAGACAGTAACCCTAACATAATGTGTTCTATGCACCTTGTTTCATTTCATTTCACCAGAGCAGTCTTCCTCAAGTTCAATAAAAGGAAGAAAACTACATTTTATGAAACTGGTACGAGCTATTAGGTAAAAAGAGTGAAACACATTTGAATTGTATTGTCTGCAATCAGACTCAAGGTATTAGCTAGGGGAATGCTAGAAAGGAGTCCCTTAAGCAGCCCCAGGTATGTTGACATGATGACATTAATTAGTCTCTCCAAAAGGAGGTGCCTTGATCATTTTGTATATTTCTTCATTGTTTGCAGGTTATGGGGCAGAGCAGTGGGCAGCACCTGCTGACCCACTATAAGAAGGACAGTTACATATCACAGGCAAAGAGCACAGAAAGAGAAGAAACAGAATTCTGCACACACCTTATTCTTGTTCTCTCCAAAACTATATTGCAAATGTCTATGTTAGCCTTCATTTTTATAATATGCACACGATCTCAAAAGGAGACATGCAGTAAAGTGTTGATTTCATTTCTACTCAGGAATTGGCCAGGGTTCAAAAATCTTCCTCACATATATGTGTCCTTAAACATCTGGATATTTGCTTAAAACTTTCTATTCGGTATGAAACAATGAAGATCATGTGGTAAGATCCAGAATCTGGCATCTTAATTTTAAATGATGTTGGCTCCACTTCATATTTGTTGACTGTGAGGTAGGTTGTTAGAATCTCTGAAACTCAGCATTGTCATCTGAGTTGATCTTTAGTTGACAATGGAGTTGAGGAAAATATAAACAGATATGGGTACTTCATTTGTGATTAATATGTAACAGGTGTATAAATTAGGTGGATACAATTGAAATATTATTCCTAGTTTTTGGAGGGGAAGGGGAAGTGGGAGGGGTAGGGGAAAGGAAAGAAGGGTAAGGAATAAATATGAGAAATGAAAACAACATGTTTGTAAATAGGAAGGGGTGGAAGGGTTGAAGGTAGGGCAGGAGAGTGGGGGGAAAATAACCACCAAGATATATCATGTAAAGGTCTAATTTCCCAATGATGAATATCATCGTACTGTATACTTAAAATGTACCAATAAAATTAATGAATAAAAAACAATTGAAATTGTATTATTGATAATGATAATGTTAATTTTGTTCTTACCTTTCACATAAAATATGTATCAATTACTCTTTTCTATTTCTTAAATGAGATATTCAGGTTTTTTATTTTATAAGTACATACTGTATATTGGAGAGGAATGATTCACTGATATATCTGAGTTGTCAGAGCCTATGTCTTTTTGGCATAGAGGAGACATCTAAAATAAAAATAACTTCTGTTGAACAGTGGATATAACTTTCTTTGGTTCACAAAAATTGGCTGTAATCAGTGTAGCTTCAACACAAGAAATGCTTTCCTGCCTGCATTTTCACCTCTTTTAAGTATGTCCAATGGAACAGAGGCACAAAATAATTTTCTGTGTCTGTTTCAGGGACCTAATATTTCAGTCAAGAGCAATATACAATTGTTTTAATACCATGAAAGCTATGTTCATATGTCAGAAAAAAGAGTAAGCAATTAATCTAGGTCCTTCAGCTGATTTACTTCTTGAAATCACATCATTCTGAGTGCCAGGGATTTAGCTCAGTGGTCCTGCTGCCTGCCTTGCATATGCAAGGTAATTCTGGTTTCCACAGGTTTTTGACATTTGTTTTCTTCAATAAAATCACTATTTTCATAATGATGGGATTGCTCATTTGAAAAATGATATGATGAAATTTTATTAATTTCCCAAGGATCCTTTGTTACTGCACATGTTGTAGACATGGGTGCTATTCTCCATTATACAACATCAACACAGACAAGTGGAGAAATATACACATGTTAAGCTTATAGAAGCAGACCAGAGGCATGGGATTAAATGTTAAATTTTTGTTTACCTAACAAGTACACTAACTCCTCTACTGGAGGAAGGTAGAAATATTACTCTCTATACAAGTTGAAATTCCTTGGCCAATAGTTATGTCTGGGTTATTAATATATATCAGAAATACTTTTGACAGTGTACATTTCCACTCATAGGTTGTAGGTGATAAGGCCTGGATCTTTTGAGATAATAATATAGGTGCTTCATAATAAAGTGGAATGTGTAACAATTGGTGGAATCCAAATAACCATGGCTTCTCCACATATTACATGGATATATTCATTTCTGCCATATGGAGAGGCAAAAATGTTTTGAAAAGATTTTTGTAAAATGCACTCGCTAATTAAATGATTTTTCTTTAATAATGCACTCAGCTAATTAAATGGTTTTTCTCCTTCAGGTGGATCAGGTAAAGCATTTGAAATCAATGTAGGTACTTCAGAGAAAAACCTGAAAACTGGTCAGAGTAATCTAGTACCTTTCATGGCTGGATATTATTATCTTGCAGAAAACTTAGATTCACTTTAGGTGATTATAGGTCAGCCTCAAAGAAGTCACTTATGCATACACAGTCAATACTGACATGTATGTTTTGACATCTAAACACCCACTATATTCAGTTCTTTGAACAATGGCTATGATCATGTATGAAGGAGCATAGCTTCATGACAACAAAGTAAAATGTCAAATTTTATAGTGGATTAGTCAAACTTCTTTCAAATATTTGGTATGGGAAACCCATTACTAAATATTTCAGTTAAAAATATGAGTAATGGCTGGGGATTTAGCTCAGTAGTTCTGCTGCCTGCCTCGCAAGAGCAAGCTCCCAAGTTTGATCTCCGATACAAAAAAAAAAAGAGTAATGGGTCTTGGTGTCCATATGTATAGATAATAATAATGGACCATTTTCTAACTGCAAGAAAATATGCATAGATACTGTTTCTCAACCCTGCTGTAGGGAACAACCACCAAGAATTTCACATGCAAATACTCAGAGAAAAAAAGTGTTTTTCATCCCAGGCCAAGGACTTTCATAAGGGAGACTGAGATCCACTTCTTTATACAATTTAAATTCTATTTAAAAATCCTTTTTGTACTAACACCTCGTGCAGGTAAGTATTGTCTCCATTTTATAGATACAGAGTACGTTCAGGTGCATTGAAATTATTTTTTTTCTTTTTTAATAATTGGATAAATTTATTGGTACATTTTAGGTGTACAATATAATGACATTCATCATTGAAAATTTGCACCTTTACATAATCTCTCTTAGTTCTTATTTTTCCCCCTTCCGCTGCCCTCCCTTCAACCCCTCTAGCCCTCTCTATTTACAAAGACTTTGGTTCCATTTTTTCATTTTCTCACATTAATTCCATTCCCTTCTTTCCTTTCCCCTACCCCTCCCACTTCCCCTTCCCCTTTGCCCCTTTTCTTCCTAGTTCACATTATCTATTATACCTTTTAGTCCTTATTTACACTTTCAGTTTCTCACCCTAGAGAAGCTATTCAGTATTTACACATGTGTGTCCTGTTTATTTCACTTGAGTATGGCCTCAATGTGCATCCATTTAGCTATAAATGTCTCTATGGAGATACCTCAAAGAACTAGGACTGGAAGTTGCATTTGACCCAGCTATTCCCCTGCAGGGGATCTTCCCCAAAGAATTAAAAGAATCATACAACAGTGATCTTTGTGCACCCATGCTCATAGGAGCACAATTTGTAATAGCTGAAACTTGGCTGCAATCCAATAGCCCACCAACTGGAGACTGGATAAAGAAAATGTGGGGTTTTTATATAAAATGGAGTAATACTCAGCTCTAAAAAATGAGAAGTTAGAGACATTTACAGCATTGAAATTATTTTGTACTTCTCTCTTTTCAATTTTCCCAATTAAAGCATCATGTATCAGAATACATAATAAACATAACTTGCCTGCATGTAGGTGAGGTGTGAGCGTTGCAATCCATATAGAAAGAAAATGGTAACATGAATGTCTATTAAATTTCTTAAGAAGATTAGGATTCAGACTTGGGTTCTGGTTTCTTTCCTGGTGCTAAAACCAACCATACATAAGGTTTAATATCAGAAAATCAATGAAGGTATTATATTTCCAGACCCTTCTGTGTATGGCACAGAAGGGGAAAAATACTTACTGGGTTACTATACTATTTTACTGAGGTTGCATAGGTTTGATACAAGTAATCATGCAGAAAATAAAAATATTTCAAATGTGTTTCTAAGCATTTGACCATTGTTTAACTACTGACCATTTACTTCTTAAAGCATTTGACCATTATGTAATTAACATGAATGCCACACTTGTGGTCAATGAAGAGATTAGTTATGTGCATATAAATTAACTGGATTTATCAAAATTTGAAGTCTACCATAGGTGAGGTTACAAAACTTAAGACATCATTACCAAACAAAGCTTCTTATGAAACACCAAAAAGTTGGAAAACTGGGAGATAAATAGATATAACAGTGTTCACTGATTATTAAGAACTAACCTTAAATTAGTGTTCATATGAAGCTTAACTCTTACACAGTATTAAACATCTAAAATCAAAGCACATTGGACCATTGCATGAGCATCAGTGGCTGTTTCTTTCCTTTTTCAACCTTCTACGTTTTAAAGCTTCCCAGGCAATGCACAAGCAAAAAATGTAACATGTGTCTTAGAATTTCATCTCATGGGACTCTCAGAGGATCCAGACCTGCAGTCCGTCATCTTCGGACTGTTCCTGTCCATGTACCTGGTCACAGTGCTCAGGAACCTGCACATCATTATGATCATCATCTGTGACTCCCACCTCCACACATCCATGTACTTTTTCCTTTCCAACCTATTCCTGGCTAATGTATGTTTCATCTCCACCACAGTCCCCAGGTTGATTGTGGACATCCAAACTGAGAGCAGAGTCATCTCATATGAAGTCTTCCTCACACAGATATCTCTTTGTCATTTCTGGATGCATGGATGATATGCTCCTGATGATGATGTCCTATGACCAGTTTGTGGCCATCTGTCACCCTCTGCAATACCATGTCATCATGAATCCTCACCTGTGTGCCTTCTTGGTTTTGGTGTCTTTTATTTAGCTTTTTATATTCACAACTGCAAAATTTTACACTTTGTCTACTTCAAGGATGTCGAAATTGCAAATTTCTTCTGTGAACCTTCTCAAATTCTTAATCTTACCTGTTCTGATACCATTACCAATTATCTATTAGTCATGTATTTTTTGGTACTATCTCTGCCTTTTTTCCTCTCCTGGGGATCTTTTTTCTCATACTATAAAACTGATTCCTCCATTCTGAAAGTCTCATCATCAGGAGGGAAATATAAAGCCTTCTCCACCTGTGGGTCCCACTGCTCAGTGGTTTGCTTCTTTTGCAGAACAGCCATTGGAGTGAACCTTAACTCAGCTCTATCACAGCCTCCCAGAAACAGTGCAGTGGCCTCGATGTTGTACACTGTGGTCACCCCTATGCTGAATCCCTTCATCTCCAGCCTAAGGAACAAGGACATTAAGAGCATGCTGTAGAGGCTGCAGAGCAGGACACTGTAGTCTCTGTCTCTCCTATTGTTTTCATAGCTTGTTTTGTAAAATTCCTTCATCCAGACCTCCAGGTTTGTCCTCTTTGGTCACATTATTTTTGTAGCTACATGGCTTTTATTTTACTTTGTGTTTCCTATCCAAATAATTATTTATTCAGATTATTTTAACTGAGTTGCATGAACCTTCTAGAATCTTATCATAACCATCATGATAAAGTCAACATGAACTAGCAGCTTACCTAGTGTGTGAGATAAGACCTTGGCCTCCACATGAAATGGTAAGTTCTCTTCATATTTAAAATTGTCATCCCTCTTTAAAATTTATGTACATTTCCTTTAAAAAGTACATCTGAGGTATCTGTTTATCCAGGTTTGGTCCAGGGGCTATATCACTGCTCTTCAAGGTTCACTTTCAGAGGTATTATCTATGAATGTTAACCATACTGATACCTGGGCATTATCACCAGAGACTATGATTTGTATGGATGTTAATATGAGATTTTGTAAAAAAGTAAATATTCTGATGGTGATTCGTAAAGGAATAAAGTTCAAATTAGAGTGAAATAAATTTTTTGTAGCAGCAGGTGACATAGCTTTCTTTCACTATTATTTTCAAATGTATTTTCCTTCAACACCACTCAGCTTGTGATTTTTATTGTCCTTTTTAGATATGTATATTTTTATAAAGAATAATAAGGTTAATTATGTTAAATGGCCACATAGGTATAACATATCTTTTCATTCTTTCCTCCTAAACCTTTCACTTTACTTCCTGTCCCTCTGATCCCCTTCCTTATCTTCACACACCTACCTCTGGTTTATTTTATCTCTAAATTGTTTACTTTTGACTGCTTTCATAAGGAAAAATGTGGGGTATTTTAAAATTTCTGAGTCTGCTTTATTTCACCTAACATGATGGTATGTAATTCTAAGTTCCTGCAAATGTCATGACTTCATTTTTCTTTATGACTGAATATATTGTGTTGTGTCTCTATACCTCATTTTTATCCCTTTTTCTATGATCACGAATTTAGTTTGTTTATTCAGCTCAAAAATATATATATATATATATATATATATATATATATATAGCAGTATGCTTTACTGTGCTTATTTTTTATCTTTAATTTACCCATGAGAGATATAATTGGCTCAAATAGAATTTCTATTTTTTTCAAGTAATTAGATATATCATCTAAGACAACCAATTTGGTTTTATCTCAGGAATGAAAAGATGATTTAGCATATATAAATCAATATATGTTACACACCATTAAAAGGAAGCAAGGATAAAAATTACATGATAATCTCAATAGACCCAGAAAAGGCCTTGATGGAATCCAACATTCGTTGATGATAAAAAAAGAAAAATCCTGATGGAAATAGGTATGGACTAATGTTATCTCAAATTAAAAAAAAGTCATTTATGGCAAACTCACTGCCAACATTACACTACATAGGAAATCTGAACGCTTTTTCTCTAAAATCAGCAAGAAAACTAGAGTTTGTCTATTACCACTCCTGTTCAATGCAGTATTTGAAACTTTAGCAAGAGCAATCAGTCAAGGGCAAGAAAAGAATAGGAATATGCATAGGAAAGAAAGAACTCATAATATCCTTCTTCATTAATGACACAATCCTTTAGATAAAAGACCCCAATGTCAGCAAAAGACCTCTAGAACTAATAAACAATTGCCACAAAATAGCAGGATATAAAATCAAAATATAAAAGTAATTGAGTTCTTATGTACCAACAATGAACACATGAAGAAGTAAACTGTGAAAACAATCCCTTTCAAAGTAGCTTCACAAATGAAATATAGTGGTACTTGGGTTTGTGAACTTAATTTGTTTTATGATCTTGGAGAAGATGTCTGTAGTTGTGTTAATGTGGCTAAGATGACTTTGGTCATGTTTTTCACCAGAACAAAATTCTGTTGAAAACTTTTGTTTGTGAACTGAATTATTTGCAAGCAGAAATATTCATGAACTTGTTATTCAAAATTATTTTAACCAAAGTGGAAGACCACTATAATGAAAAAAATACAACTGTGAAAATGAAAATTGAAAAGGACATTAGAGAAAGGAAGACATCCCTTCTTCCTGTATAAGTAGAAGCAATATTGTCAAAATGACCATGCTTTCAAAATTGATATATAAATTTCGTGGAATTGCAATAAAAAACTAATGACTTTTTACACAGAACTAGCAAGAAAAACTCTAAAAATTACATGGAACCAGAAGGAACCTAGAAGAGTAAAGCAATCCTGGGCAATAAGAGCAAAGCAGGGGACATTACAAACCCAGAGTTTGAATTACATTACTGAGCATAATGAAAAAAACAGCATGGCATTGACAGAGAAACAAACATGAGGGCCAATAGAACAGAATAGAGAATGCAGAAAACATCTCAGCCACATTCAGACATTTAATCTTTGACAAAAGGACCAAACTCCTATGCTGTAGAAAAATCAGCCTCTTTCTCAAACTGTGCTGAGAAAAGTGGTTACCTATGTGCGGAAGATTAAATACAGACCCATAGTCCTCATTCTGCACTAACATTAGATCAAGACACATCAGACCTGGATATTAAAACAGAAACACTGAATCTCTTGGAAGATAAAGTTGGTAAAACTTAAAGCCATAGCCATTGAAAAGGAGTATCTAAACAGAATTCCATTTGTGCAAAAAATTACAAAAGCCATCAATAAATGGAATTGTATTAAATTAAAATACTTTTCTACAGCAATGTAAACATCCAACAGAGTGAAGAAACAACTTGCAGAATGGGAAAAAAAATGCTGACAGCTCTTCCTCAGAGGGAAGATTTATATCTGGAATATAGAAAACCATGAACACTCTAGTACTCTCAAAATAAAAGACCCAATCGAGTAATAGGCAATTGGTATGAACAGACCCTTCTCAGAAGGAAAAGTACACATGGACAATCAGTACATGAAAATGTGAGGCGCCTTTGTTCATTAGAGAAATGCAAATGAAAACAGCACTGAGATTTTGTTTTACTCCAGAAAGCATGGCTATGACCATCAACTCAAAAGCCACAAATACTAGTGAGCTAGTCAGAAAAAGAAACCCTCCTACATTTTTGCTAGGAATGTAAACTAGTATAACCACTGTGGAAATCAGTATGGAGATTCAAAAAAAAAACTAAAAATAAGAAATTTCATATGACTTAATTCTTCTCTTACTGGATAGCTTTCCAAATGAGTTAATGACATCATATGGCAAAGATACATACATGCTTTTGTTTATAGAAGCACAAATCAGAATAGGTAAATCTGGGAGGCTGCCTATGTATCTATCAAAAATGAGTCTACAAAGATAATGTGATATATATATACACAATGAAGCAGTATTCAGTGATAAAGATAAACGTAATTTTAGAAAAATGGATGCACTTTGAGGTCATAATTTTAAGTGAAATAAATAAAAAGTTGATGGTTAAATACCACATTGTTCCTTTTATATGAGGAACCAAAAGTATAAACAATTTAAAGGAAAAATATTCGTTCACAGGATTTATACATATAACCATTACATTGCTCTATTTACAAGACTAAAATTAGGTATAAGAACACGAATTGACTCAAGAGGATATTTATAGCCTGGATATACATGAAAAACTAAGTATTTTAATGAAGAGTCATAAGTTTACATAAATATAAGAAACATTAAATTCTAAAATATTTTCTGTATGGTATTCATGAATGTTTCACTAATTAAAAACTGTAATGAAATATCTTAGGGCCCATATAAAATGTATTAACAGATTAGAGATTCCACTGAATTTGAAAATGTAGTCTTTTGAATTCAAAATGCTCCATAAACATCTATAGACGTAGCGTGAGTAACAACAGGAGGCCTTAGCAAGAGTAAGACCTGACTGTTGCAGAATCCAACCTCCGTGTCCCTGATACACTGCCATCCATCTGCATCTTCTTTGGCTGCATAGAGAGGGAAGACATGGAAGAAGTGAGTAAATGTTTGCAGGGAGCATCTCTGCTGACCCAGCCAGCAGGCCATGAATGCCCTTTGGTTTAAACTTCTTTCTCCATGAAGGTGCTGTCCTAAAGCTTTTGTCATCACACCTTCTGCCTGTTCCCATGACTAAAAGGTGTTAAACTCTCTTTTCCAGAGAGCTCGAGCCTGTGTATTCTCTGTTGGGATATGGAACGACAGTGGCAGTGCGTTGAAATCGAAAGTTTCATCTAAGGCCAGAAGTGCAACGTGAACACCACTCTCGATAAGATTGTTTGCATATTCTTTAAGGCAAATGGGTGAAATCCAGAAAATCATCTGATCATTGCTCCAAAAAGCACATCTTTTATTTCATTCTGAGTTTCTTCTCTTCTTTCCAGTTCTTTTCCGTCATAATTGAACCTCACAGACACATAATTCCACACTGGAAACTGTTTCTGTGGAAGCTGTTTCTGTGACAACTGCCGACCATTTTCAGCTGGCCCTGCAGGTCTTTCTTGGACAGGTGGTCCAGCATCTGGGCATCCACAAGGCAGTCCATGAAGTAGCTGCTGTATTGAGGGAATCCCAGGCTGGGCAACAACTCATTGCTGATCCACTCTTGGTTCATGTCCCCATATGCAGGTGTCAAGTGTCGTTCTCAGTGTGGGCTGGGTGGATGGGCTGGTTAGTGACATGATCTCCTGGATGGCCAGCCACAGCTTCAGCCTGTTCAGGGCATTGCTGGTGCCAATCTCACGCTGGATCTCTGTGTCTGACAGGACTGAAGTGAGGGCCCCTCTTTTCACATTTGCTCTGCAGGCAGCCACATAATAGGCCAGCATCCCAACACAGAACTCCAGCCTTACAACCAGCGTTGGCCCATCCCACTGTGCAAATGGTAAGCCTTGACTCAGGGATTCCTCCAGAAACTCATGTTTTTATGTTTTTTTTTGTTTTTGTTTTGTAACTCAGGTCCTTGTGCTTTCAAGGGAGGCAAGGTGCCACTGAGCTAAATCCGTGGCCCCTACTTGTGCTATTTTTGTTGTTTGTGTGTGTGTGTTTTTCTAAGTTTACAATTTTTTCAGCTTGTTTTTGAATTTGCTAATTCCCAAGGCATCTTGAGATGAGTTTCCTGCCTCTGAAACACTGTCTTGTCCCCGTGATTCTTTGCCAGTTTGTCCATCCCGGCCCTTTTCCTTCTTGCCAAACAAATGCCCAATAGAGGACTTGCTGCCCTACTTCTTGGTTGCTTTGTGGAGCTAGTCCTGGCTGTTGTTAGTGCTGCTGGGTTTGCTCACAGGACCATCCTGGGAGCCTGTTGGGTTTCTCATGTCCCAGATGTCCTCGTGGCTGACAGTATGCAATGCCCCTTTGTGCAACTTGTCTAATTGAAGGGACCTTGGAGAAGAGGGAGGGGAAGTTTCACATTTGGTCATTGTCTTCTCATCTTGTTCCTCTTCTCTGGAAGCTGACAACAGTCATTAGCCCCAGCCTGCCCAATTCCCAGCTGGGCTGTGAAGGACACTTCTCGGGGTGGAGTGATCGCTGCCCTGAGGAAAGGAAGCAGAAAGCCAGGAAGCAGGATAGGGGGACTAGAGCTGATCGATCTGAAACAACCAAGATTGTCTAAATCCTACGAAAAAATATAGAGCTTTTGTAAATTATGTACTTATTGCAATTATCACTGTTTAATTTTTAAATGATAAGCCATGACTGAGAAAGGGATTTTACTACATTTCTAAAATCGTCATGACACAACCAATGTGCATTATCCTTTACCTACCTCTACAATAATCATTTTAAAATAAGCCGACTTAATTCCAAGGAGTTGTTGTCATATTTTAGGGTTGACTGACCTGAACTGTACTTTTTCTAGCAAGAAATCAGCACTTAATAAAGTTGGGACTGAACAGTTGTATCAGAACACTATAAAACTCCCTGCACACTGGTTCCCTTTTCCTCACCCTGTACCTGGACTGGGGAAGCTTCTCTTCAGAGACTGACCAGAAGCTATGAGTTGGGAAATGCTCTCAGCAAGGCTGCAGTGGCCAGGGGGTGGGGCCCAGCCTGGAGCCTTCTCTCTGCCTCCATCCTGCCAGCAGGTGGCAGGAGCCCTGGAACTACTCTGCGAGGACTAAGCAATATCCACTCTCCTCACATCTCACAGACATCAGTGCATATGCAGATGAAGGCAAGAAATGCTGAAAATAAAATTGTGCAACTCTAGTAAAGGCCTTATTTTTCATATATAAGTCATCCTTTTACATTTGTTTGTAAGCATGTTTAAAGGATGAACCTAATCATACCTTTTTAGATTTTGATGATGTAGCCATTTTGGATTGTACAAGTGGCAAGTGTAACTTTTACTTTTTAAATGGAATATTAAAAAGGCAGCGAGAAAAGAGTCCAAGCAGGTTGTCTTTTTACATTTGGTTTCTGCTTTCAATCCACTTGTACAATGCATTGTTACTGGTCTGTTTTTCTATTAATCTTTGTGAACTTCCTGATCATGTAACAAAGTTCACAGTCTACTTTTGAGCTTCTTTGTCACATTATTATTTATTGCTTTCTTTCAATAAAATACTGAAGCATTTTCCACTGCCAGAAAAGGGGGAAAAAGAAAAGATTTGTTACAGGAAACAGGAAGGCAGACCATTTGCAGTTGAGAAACTGATCTTGGGACAAAGGGAAAGGGCATGAAGATAAGGGGAAAGAGAAATAAAAAGCATTAATAAGCTATATGTACATGCACCAACTCTCCACAAAAATGTGTTCATTTTGTATCACAAATATGTACTAAGAAATTTTTAATTAAAAATACAAAGACCAAAGAAAAATGACAATTGTAAATTTTAATGACATACCAAGTAATATTTTTCTATATGTAGACACTGTATAATGTTTGCAAGAGTTTAAACATAACTGCCTTTTCAAACATTTGTCATTTGTTTATAGTGAAAACTTTCAAAGCCTTCTTTCTGTATTTCTGAATTATACAGTAGATTATTTTCATCCAAAGCCACCCTTCTATAGAGTTGCACATCAAAACAAACCAATATGGATGAGTTAGAACACTTATTCTGTGAAATATGTGAAGTGCAAAACTAACCCTAACTGCATGATCTCATTCCTATGCAGATTTTACAAAGTTTATCTAGAAACTGAGCAGAAAGGTGATTAAAATGGCTGCAATAATGTAGAGGCAGCCTTCAGCAAAGGCTACAAAATTCCAGTTAGATGCAATGAATAATTTCAAGAGATCAGTTCTACAGTGTGTTAGCTACAGTTCATGATGACATATTGTATTCTTGGAAAATTCTAAGTGGATATAAGTTAAATGTTCTTAAAAATGATAACTAGGTGAAATAAGTCATATGATAATTTTTGCTGACTTACTGATTTCAAATTTATTAGACTTCCAAACATATATTATACAAAAAGCATATATAATTTTATTTGACCATTTAAAGTATAGATCTTAAAATTTAAACATTGCAAAAATAGAATGAAAGGTTTCTGTTTCTACACATCCTTATGGTCATACACTGAGCCATAAAATCTCAAATTGTACTTCAAAGATATATCACAGAAAGACTTTCTTGGGCTTGATTTTCATGAAGGAATCACACATTGGTTAGAGTAAACCCTATCACTTTGAAAACATATGAAAAATAAGAAGTTTCTCCTTTGAGGAAATAAATTTATCTTCTTTCAAGTTAGCTCAATAAACACTAAACTGACTAAAATTCTTCCACTCTTCTTCCTTCTTTGATCCTCAAGGGAGCTGGATTGTTTGGAGACTAGAAAGACCAACCAACAATTTAATTAGCAGCTCTGAGATTCCAATTTTAAGAAGCTAGATCCTGTAAACAAGACCCTATTGCTCTTCAACTGTACTTCTATGGTCTCACAAGTGGGTTTTTAGGGACATAGTGTGTACAATAAAAAGATTCAGTGGTAACTGTTGGAGCGAGTCCATGTGTACTACCAAGGACAGGTAAAGGTATACAGAAAAGAGAAGACAAGCAGCTGAAGGAAGGAGAAAAAGGAAAAGGAACAGGGGCATAGGGCTTCATGTCTAGAGTAGTGACACTGAAAGACTCCCACATATAGTATATAGTCTATAATGATGAAGTCTCTTACTTTGTACTTTGAAGGAACTTTGGTTTTGGTGAATAACTCTCTTTTTCTGCTGCTCTACCACTTCCTTTTCACACTAGAAATTCAAAACTCTCAAGTTGTATTCCCCTGTCAGATTTCTTGCATTTAATTATTGTTTTATTATTGATGCTGAAAATGTATTAGGCATGAGGTATTGTCTACTTTGTTCCAATTTAAGTGGTATTTGTTTTCATATTCCCTAGTTATTTCCACAGGAAAATTCCATTTAATGGCTCTTATTTGTCTGATTTATTATAATTACAATTTATCTTAGTGTCTATAATAGCGACTATCAATAAAGTTGTTGCTGATGTTTAATAACCAATTCAACATATTCAAGAAAATATCAAATGATTAAAATTTGAGAGGCTGTCTTTGCATTTTTATTAATTTAATAGAAATCCTAGAGTATTTTAATGTAACATCTCCTGTTGGCTATACTCCTTGTGAGTTAGGAAGACATCTTTGATTTCTTTGTTTACTGACAGTCTCCAGCCTGGTCGCTCATCAGGTAAATGTGCTTTACATTTTTTCAAACACATTTTTCTATTGCAATTATGGTTAGGCTTTATATTGATTGATATACTTTGTGATGAATTAGTATGATCAACATTCTCATGTTAAGCACAATTTCATTTTCATAAGTGGCATTACTTGGTCATTGTGAGTTATTTCTTTAAAACAGCTATGGGTGCATTTTATTTAACTTTACTTCTTAGTTTGTATCTATATGAAAGCTTGTGCTCACCTCGAAGATTTCTTTTATGTGTTATAGCAGACATTTTGGTTGTGACATATGTACTTGTTCAGAACATATGATAAGAAATGGAACATGTAAGTTCCTGACAAGACAAATGTTGGTCCACAATTTTCACAACTTACAGCTCAGTGTCTGGTAGAGAAATCACCCATTTTCTTCTCTCAGCCTAAAGTGATTTTTTCCTATCTCATCTCTTCTGATTGGTAATGACCCATACTTTCTCTCTGAATTCTAATTTTCTTATTTCAGAGAAAGAACCTTACACATCTTTACAGAATAAACTGGTCAGCAATAATATTTTTTGTCTTATATTATTCAAAAATCTCTAGGCATTCTTAAGACTGATATTTTATGTCATGTAGGATATAACAAGCTTTGTGAATCATTATTGTGCCTTTTAATGTTTATAGAATAATTCTATTTGTATAACTTTTCAAAATTGTAATCAAATCCATGCATCCATATATAAGTTGGCCACTAACTTTGATTATTTTAAGTGTACATACAAAATCAAAATCATGGGCACAAAAACACATAAACATACAAGCCTATTTTATGATTTTAAAGGTGTTGTGCCTTCTTTTTCTTCTGTGTGCATAGTCCACATGCTTTTTCTTCTAGGTGGAACTCGTCAGACAAGTATTCTAGCAAAGAAGGATTCATAGAGACCCTTGTTAATTAGAAATCCATGTGGTGGATAAAAAAGGTAAAAACAAACAATTGTATTTATAATCATCAGAATTCCATCCATGACTATAACCACAGCTTAAGTACATATTGTTAAATATCAGCCCTCCGAGAAATACTTATTGCAATATTAAGAACAGAAATTCACTTCTTTGAGATGGTCATTTTATCCAAAAAGGAGAACAATAACATTGTTGATTTAAATTTTTAAATCATACCATGTAGTGAACATGTACTACTCCTATTGTAGAGATGAAGTATTTGCAGAGCTTAAATTACTTTCTCAAGGCCACAAAGATGTTATGTGGGTGACAAGGATTCCATTCCATTATGTCTGACTCAAGAATCCACATTACAAATTACAGTCTTCTACCTTTGGAATTTTATATATCCAAAATAATTATGGTAAGAAAGGAAAATAATATCTATAGCCATAATGATAACTGTCATTTATTGAGATTCTTACTGAGAACAAAGACATCTTTAACCCTTGAGACCAGCGTTTCAGTAGAAATCATATTTTTGGAAAGAAAACTAGGGCACTGAGATTTAACTTTCACATCACTATGAATTGTCGAATCATAGAATAAAGGCTAACTGTAAAAACATCATTGTTAAATCACTACGGTAGACACACTACCATGAAGAGCTAACAAAATTATCCAAGAAAGTACATCCAACCACTTCAATTACTTTGGAAAGCTGATATGACAAAAAAGTTTAGATTATGTTCATAAATTAAAATTTGAAAATGAAAACAAATGAGTCAATTATAAAAATGAAATAAATAAATTTCTAATTCACTGAGGAAGTGGGATGGATTATACACATTGAAAAGGGAAATAAGCTATCATGAGGCTGAATGAATTACTGCTATTGATCTAACACAATAGTGAGTGAAAGTCATCCATAAAAATATGATATTATAAAGTTGTTACCAAGTGAGGTCCCAGGTGCCTGTTCATTGAACATTGCTTTCTTCCTTCTCCAGAAGACAAAGAAGTAACATGAAAGTTGAAAATCACACAGGAGTAGCACAATTCTTCCTCCTGGGCTTTTCAGGTGATCCAGAACTTCAACCCCTTCTCTTTGAACTGTTCCTGTCCATGTACCTGGTCACAGTGCTTGGGAACCTGCTTATCATCCTGGCCATCAGCCTTGACTCCCAACTCCACACCACCATGTACTTCTTCCTCTCCAACCTGTCCTTTGTCGACATCTGTTTTACCTCCATCACAGTCCCAAAGGTGCTGATGAACATCCAGGCACAAAACAAAGGTATTTCTTACATAGAGTGCTTAACTCAGGTTTATTTTTTTTTGTTACTTTCCTAGGAGTGGTTATTTTTCTTTTGACAGTGATGGCCTATGACCGCTTTGTGGCCATCTGCCACCCCCTGAGGTATACACTCATCATGAACCCTCAGCTCTGTGTACTCCTCGTTCTGATGTCCTGGATAATCATGTTATGTATCTCCCTTATTCATATTCTCCTAATGATGCAACTCATCTTCTCTACAGGTACTGAAATCCCTCATTTCTTTTGTGAATTGGCTCAGGTTCTCAAGGTGGCCAAGTCTGATGTCCTCATTAGTAATATCTTTCTATATGTGACAACACTCCTGATAGCTTTGTTCCCTCCCTCTGGGATCATCTATTCATGTTCTCAGATTGTCTCCTCTTTACTGAGGATGCCCTCTACTGCAGGCAGGTATAAAGCATTTTCCACCTGTGGGTCTCACCTCTGTGTGGTCTTACTGTTCTATGGAACATCACTTGGAGTTTACCTGAGTTCTGCTGGGACCCATTCTTCCCATGAAAGCTCTGTTGCTTCTGTGATGTACACTGTGGTGACCCCCATGCTGAACCCCTTCATTTACAGCCTGAGGAACAAGGATGTGAAGGGATCCCTGAGGAGACTCCTCAGCAGAGTAGCCTGTGGTTCTTTATGAACAACTGACCTCAAAACTAAGGGTATGTTACAAACCCTAAGACAAATGCTGTGAATTTCAATATAATGGCTCCTTTTCTCTCCTAAATGACATGCTTGATTTCTAGTGTTTTTAAACCACTGAAGTTTTGTTCTGCATATATATTTTTATGTTTGTTTCTCTTCAACAACTCACTCAGGGATTTCTTTGCATTTGCCTTTTTATGTATGGTGCCCAAAATTTCAAATTCAATAAAATTTCTCATACATTTGTGAGACTTCTAAAATAATAGAAACACATATATCATGGGCAGATATGATCTTCTTCAAAATAATTGGTTGATGTTAATGTTCTTCACATAATAGGGTGGTATTCTAGTTTTCCCAGATTAAAGGGAATAAAAATCATCGGAGTACTTACCATGTCAGATCTGTGCTTCTTATTTTACAGTATGACTTTATTTATTATTGTAAGTTAATCTTTCAGGCGTTTTCTCTCATTCACAGAATTTCTGAAGGTAAAGCATGAGATTGAGATGCAGTATAACTAGAAATTGACACTAAGTACATATTCCTACCTTTATTTGGTTACAAGTGATATGGTGCCCAAAGTAATTCTGAGATTTGCTGTAATTTGGGGGAATCTTATTTTTTCTCATCTCATGTATTTTTCCATTTCTTTCTTTTTTCTCTTGTTTCCTTTCTACTTTCCTTCCTTCCTTCTCTTCTGCTGCCCTGTTTTTCTTTCTCCCTCCCTCCTTTCCTTTCTCCCATCCTTTTGTCCTTCATTCTTTATTCCTTCTTTTCCCTTTTTATTCTTTCTTCCCTGCATTCTGTCATCACGTGCTTCCTCATTTCTTCCTTTTATCTGTTCCTCTTACTTTTGGCTGATTTTATTTGTAACATTAACTTGCTCCATTTATTTTTAAGGATTAATAATATTCTACTGTCTGTACTACTCAGAGTGCTTATCCTCTGACCCATTGATGAATATTTTGGTGGTTTCTGGCCTTGGCTCTTGTGAATAATCTTATAATGATTACACAGGCACATTTATGTGTTTGAACACAGTCATATGCTACAGAATGGGGTTTGACTAAGGACTGTTTCACCTCTGGGGTCACATAACATCATGTGCTTAGTGAAATCCTTTTCACCTTTATCTGTTTGAGAATACTGCATGTAACTGGCAATAATGACAAAGATTCACCAGCACAGCTCTTCTTAGAACCCAACCTAGGTATTAAGCAGCAAATGCTAATTCTTGTTTCCAATTATTAAAGAATTCTATCTAGGAGTGGAACAAATTACTAGCTTACAAAGTCACTTTGTGCTTAATATCTTCAAGAACAGATTAAGAACATTTAACAGATTAAAGAACATTTAGCACTCTAGTGTAAAATGATTCTAATATATCCATATACTCATCAATACTTGTGATTTCCAATTGTATATTGGAAAGTGATGCCTATATTGGAATTGAAGTTTTAACTTATTGTGATTTTGATTCTCATTTTCCAATGACTAGTTATGCATCTTTTCCAATACTTCTTGGTAGATGCTATATGTTGTGTAACAATGTCTTTTCAAGATTTTGCTTCTTTTGAAATAGTGAATTGTATAGTTTTACTTCTGACCTGTATGATTTCTTTGTACATTATAATTACATGAACATGATCAGGTATTTGTTTTACAAATACATACACTTATTTCAATTATATAACTTATTATTCTCTTTATGCCATATTAGTATTCCATTGGTTTTATTTCCCACATTTAATGAAATATTCATCTGGTGACAAATATGTAGCCTAATTGCATATCTTGGCTGTTGTGAATAATGTTACCATGATTATTAGACTGTGCTTGTGTCTTTATATACTGAAGTCAGATGGTTTGGATACATGTACAGTAAAGGCATTGTAGGATCATATGGTACTGATAGTTTTAATTTTCTGAAGAAATCCCAAAGATTGCATGAGGGCTACACTTTTATTAGCATTCAAGCTTCCCCAGAAAACCAGAATCACTAGGATATTTGTGTGTAAATATAGATTGAGAGATGATAGATAAATGGGTGGAAATAGCTAGTGACAGTGATGTGCAAACCTTTACACCCATTGTGTTAGATTTTGAGTGTATAGATAAATGATGATTACCTGCTCTTGATCTATCCAATGATTGATGTAAAAACATAAATCCGATGTTTTCTCAGCCTTCCAGGGTAAAGCACTTTTAGAGTTCAAATTACTATCTTAAAGTTAATAAGCATCAGAACAGATGATTTTGATAATTCTATTTACTGACTCAATACCTGAAGTGTGCATTATCTATTGTGTCCTAGAATTTTAAAGCTACTTGCTATTAAAGTAAGGCATTAAAAGCTAGGAGAGTTAAAAATGTCCCCCGGTCAAATTATCTATTATTTTTCAATTGATTTTGGAATCAATTTTCCTTACAAAGCAAATATCCTAAACAATGCATTTCTCATTAATATGTTGATCATGAAAGTTTCCCCTTATTTATCTGAAACTCTGAAAAAATACCTTTCTGATCACTATATTCAGTTATACCTTCAGAACCATACTTTCAATTAAGCAATGGTTTTGAGAGTATTATAGATGTAAAAGTTAAATAAAATTACACTTTGTGTAATGTTGAAAGTCATCCAGTTTATAAGCGCTTACATGTTTATTCCAGAATACACATGTAAAATCACGTCCTTTAATATAAGAATAGAAATTTCCATTAATAATGAATATATTCAACCTACTCAAGGTACATAATAATCTCACACCTCTGGAAGAAATGTTCTGTTGCAAACCTCCCAGCACAGAGACTCCTCTCCCATAGGACCCTGGGCTTGATCTCCCACCTCAGTGGCATCTATCAAGTTCTATGTCACTGCTGCTCTGGCCTGGTATGTCTGCCTCACCCACTCTGGACTCCCACCCCCTCAAACCTCATTTTGCCTCATGCCTGTTCCCCTTTCCTGATGGCCTTCACAGCTCCTCCTCTGGACCCTGAGAAGCAAGCTCTGGCCCAGAGTCTTGAAGAGCTTGGAGGCGGTGTAAGCACCCTGGCTGGGTCTGTACATCCCACCCTTCTGCAGGTCCTAGAAGGCCCTCGCAAATTAACGAGCGAGGTGGAAACTGGCCCAGTTCCTGGGGTATAGAGGACCCAGCCTGGCTGAGCTCCCAAGGGTCCCCAGATCCCACCTCAAGTGTCACTCACACCTCACAGAGCTGGGCTGCATGCAGTGCTGCCTGCAGACCCTGACAGGAGTGCCTGGTGCTGGCTGCTCAGCTCCAGCTGTGGGAGGAGCAGAGAACAACAGGCCAGGATGGCAAGCTGGAGACAGGTGTGGGAGGAGCACCAGGGATCTGACCTGGCCTGGGGCCTTTGTGCAGAGTGGCAGCTCTCAGGGGCCCTGCAGAATCCTCAAAAATCACCAGGGAGGGCTGGGAGGCAGCAAGGCAGAGGGGAAAGGGGACATGGGTGGGGTTGGTGTGCATAGCTGTGGCCTGTGTGTCTGCAGCCAGACAGAGGGTGTGTACATGGGGTGCAGCCTGTTCCTGCATCAAGCCATGTGTCATGTGCTGTAGGCACCCTGCTCACTTCAGTTACATAGACTGTAGGCAGAAGGGAGAGATGTATGCACAGGAGAGGAAAAGAGGGCTGAAGGCAGAGGGAAAGAGGCAGGCAGAATGGGACTTGTACAGGCAAAGGACGTCTGCAATCAGTCCCAGCATGCTGAGAAGGGCCTGAGGTTTCCTCCTGGGGCTGGCCCACG
Source organism: Heterocephalus glaber (assembly GCF_053883595.1). Taxonomy (NCBI): domain Eukaryota; kingdom Metazoa; phylum Chordata; class Mammalia; order Rodentia; family Bathyergidae; genus Heterocephalus; species Heterocephalus glaber. The sequence continues at coordinate 77,723 of NW_028258507.1, read as the reverse complement.
TTGGGGGAGGTCAGGGGGTACAATGACTTCTCTGGAGAGGACCTTGAGGACAGCCTCCCAAAGCTGTGTGGGACTCTGGGGCCACTGCTCAGCCTGAGGCTGGTTTTACCAGTTTTGTGGTTGGTGAGATGTGACCACAGGCCAAAACTGGCAGGAAGGAGTGAAGGCAGTGGATGTAGGTTAGATTCTTCATGCTGGTGTACATGGGAGGTGTCCAACCTGAATGTTGCTCAGAGACCTGGTGTGACCTGGTGCACCAGACCTGAGTGAAGACTTTCCTAGTCCCCAAACAGCACTTGTAACCACCAGTGGACAGACCCAGGACTCCATGTGCCCCATAAAGATGGCTGGTTCTGTAGCCTCTGTTAGCCTGAAACACCCACCTGTCTCTCCTGACTTCCCCTTGGCAGCAACTGGCCACACTGACTTCCTGCTCTGCTGCTGTCTGTCACACTCAGCACAGCTGGCTGTGGGTGTGAGCTCAGCCTCTGAGTGGGGAGCTGTTGCCGCCCCCACCACTCCTTGAGCATCCTGCTCTTTGTGTCCACCCCAGGTCTCCGTGTGCTCCACACACCGTCCAGGCCCATTTCTCCCCACTTTTCACTTTTCTCTTCAGCTCTGCCTGGTTGTACTAAATTTCCAGCTTACTGTCCTTTCCAAACTTGGTCCTTTGTAAACTCTGCCTTTTTCATCAATTATTCTTGCCTGTGATTTTAGCCCTTCCTTTATCTTTTTTGAGGATTTGCCGCCCTCTTATTTAAATGTCCCTTTTAGATCATGTATGCTCTCTACTTTCTTTCCCTTGACCTCTTTATTTTTTGCATCTTGTTTCTCCATTCTGCTTGGTGAGATTCCTAGGATTTTCCCTCCTAGGTCCTCTTTAGTAGGAGACAGTTTTATATCTGAGTCCCAGTACTGGGGTAGGCGGGTGTCTCAGAGAGAGTTTGTGCTTGGCTTTGCTGGAACCTGTCAGAGTCCATCAGGTACAGATGGGTTGAAGTGTCAGCTTCGGTCAGTTTTGTGCACCAACCTACTGCAGAGCTGGGGCAGTGAGCCGTGTGGCCCTCTTGGGTGCCACGCCCTGGGCAGGGCTGGGATTTCTGGCTCTGCTTAAGGAGGTTGGCAGTAAGCCCCCTGCAGCTCCAGGTCATGAGGAGCAGATTCCAAGTCTGCATTCCAGAGGGCCAGGTCCTCCTCTCCTAACCCCGCCTGGCATGAAGCATCATACAGAGCCCTTTAGGCATAAGCCCCATTCTCACATCGTCAAGGTTCTAGAAGCCAATTAATGACCTAGCCTCCCTTAAATTGGCTCCTTTAAGATGCTTCTAAGAATTTCCTGGCACTTAGAAAACTTATGTTCTTGCTTTTAGCTGGGCTTTGCCTTGAAATGTACGTGGCATACAGACTTTGGTTGAGGGCATTGGGCATTGGCCATGCCTAGTGGTATATTTTTCCCCTAGTAGCCTTCAGGACCTGGCATGGGCATAGAAAAGCCAAACAAGTGGCTCCATCTGTGAGTCAGATGTTTACCCTCAGCACGGGACACAAAGGAGGGGGCCAGGACAGATAGCCTGTCAGGCAAGAGTGGACCATGTGTCTGGCTCTGTGGGTAGCACTGGAGGGAAAATGGAGACAAGGGTGGGCTGGAGGGTAAAATGAAGTTAACTAAACAAAGGATGTGAGTAACAAGTCTAAAAACTGGAAACAGCACAGTATTGGCAAAAGATGCCTGGATTGTGTCTAGGACGGTAAGGTGAAGGATGGCAGTGTTGAGATGGTAGTGACAAGGATGCAGTAACAAGGTTAAGGTAAGGTTAAGGTGAGAAATCAGGTATCAGGTCAAGGCCCCCATGTGGGACGGGGTGTGGGGGGGTCACATGGTGATTGAAGTTTGCTGAGTAATAGCCACCCGTGGGCTGCAGAAACCAGAGGTCACCCAGGTGCCCGAGAGAGGAGGTGGCTAATGTTGGGGAGAAGGGGAAGGCAGTGGTGAAGGTGAGAAGCAGGACCTTCCAGCACCCGGATGCTTGGTGTCCCTGCAGAGGGCCTGGCACTGCCCTGTGGGCTGCCCTGCTGTTGAGGATAGGCTGTGTCTTCTGTGTGAGCTGGGAATGTGCTGTGGCTTAGGGAGGTGCAGGATGCCCCTCCCAGACATCTCCTGGATGTCCGTGTTTTAAATAAACAACTCCAGGCTCCAGAAAGGGGAAAGTAGCTGTAACACTTGGCAAGGTGACATGATGAGTCCTGGGACACATGATGGGTATAAAACCAACTAAATGGTGAGACAGAAGTCTCCAACATATTTGGGGCACAATTTTGCAGTGATATTGTAAAGTCTTTTTTTTTGAGACAGGGTCTCTGGCCTTGAACTCACTGTGTAGCCTAGGCTGGCCTCAAACTCATGGCAATCCTCCTGCCTCAGCCTCCGAAATGCTGAGATCATAGGCGTGCACCACCACACCCAGCTTGTAAAGTCAGTTTTGAATGGAGGCCTACTACACAAACATAAGCTTCAAGCGCCACCTTCTGGACCTATTTCCCATCACACTGGCCCCCACCTCTTCACCCCCTGGCCTCAAGGTGGCTTTGGGCACCTAATACCAGAGACCCAGCCAGGCAGGAAGGCCCTCCCTACTCCTGGTGAGCACTTGGGCCAGAACTTCTTTCCTAGGATGCCCTGCCCATGCACAGTGAGCTGGAAAATAGGAAGGAAGGACCAGAATTTCTGGTCACAGGAATTGTACCCCTGAGCTTGATGCCCAAAGCAGCGTTGGGCTCCTGAGCTGAACCTCTGGCTTTCTGGCCTGGATGTCCTTAGAGTCCCGGAACCTGCACAAGGACCTCAAGCCCAGGGCCATGGTCCAGAGAATGGCCAGGATGCTGGCCCGTGCTGCCCTAGCTCCTCATGGTGAGAGGAGGTCCTGTAACCAACTTGCCAGCTGCTGAGCTGCTGGGTCCTAAGCTGGTAAAATGCCAGAGCCCACCCTGTGGCAGCAGCTGCTCACTGTGTGTGTCAGGCAGGGTGTCCATAACCTCACCCTGTCCTCACCTCAGCAAGAGGGGTCCTGGCTGTGGCACCCCCTTCCCTGTGACCATGGAGTCCATGAGAGACCGTGGCTTTGTGTGTGCCCCAGGACCCCATCAGCAGAGGAGCTTCTGACCATGTCACCAATAAAGGCTGGTATGCACTGAACGTGTCCTGCTGGATCCTTGTATCAAAGTCCTAAGCCTGTGTCTCAGAATTTAGAGATGAATTAAGTTAAACGAGGCCAAAAGGGTGGGCCCTGTCTGAGGTGGCTGGGGTCCTCATGAGAAGAGACGGGGACACAGAAAGAGGCAGAGGGAAGACCGTGGGCAGAGATGGTGGGAAGGCAGCCACCTGCAGCCAAGCTTCCTGGAGACTCAGAGCCTCCAGACCCTGCCTGCACCTTATACCAGAACTAGGAGTTGGGATGTCCCAAGGCCCATGTGTGGAAGCCTTAGTCCTCGGCTTGGCACTGTCGGGAATTGGGGGAAACTTATGAGACAGGGCTCAGGAGAGGTCGCAGCTCACTGAGGACATGTCCTTGAAGGGGACGGGCACCCTGGGCCTTCCGCTTGCTCTCTCTCCACCTCCCCAGACAGCATAGTGGAGAGCTTGCTCTGCCACACTTTCCCCACCATGAGGTGTAGCCTCGCCTTAGCCCCTAAAGCAACTGGGCTTCCCAGCCATGGACTGAAGCCAGCAAAGCTGTAAAGCAAAACAAACCTGTTTTCTCTTCAAGTTGATGATTTCAGCTATTTTGTTACAGGAATGGAAAGCAAATATACCTTGATTTTGGATTTCCAGCCTCCAGAGTTGTGAGAAAACACATTTTGATTTTTAAGCCTCTTGGTCCATGATGATCTGTTACAGCAGAGCCCTCACAAACCAACGCACAGGTTTGCTGCTAGCAGCCCAGACCTCAAGTTCTTGTACAGAAGGGATGGAGCTCCCTCGTCCCTTCATTGCCCAGGGCCAGTCCTCTCGTCCCAGGGGGCACAGGCCGGTTGTAGGATGGGGACTGCAGGCAGGAGAGGAGGCCTGTGGGGGGAAGCAGGGGCCGGGGTGGGAAGAGTGGAACTAAGGAACTTTGCTTGCCACACAGCTCAGCTTCCTGTGGGACAGCAGGAGGGGAGGTGGTGACAGAAAGGAGCAGGCATGAAGGATGTGGGTGGCAGGGCCGCTGATGGGACACAGGTGGCAGACCCTGAGCATGTAGAAGACAGCTGTGGTGGCACCTGTCCAGCCCATGGCCACATCCTCAAATTTCCCTAAGCCTTATGCTCGGCCCACAGTAGCCACGTTTGTGTGAAGTGACTCTGTGGTCAGACCAAGTGTGGATCCTGACTTGGTTTAGGTCTGAAATGCCCTTCAGCAGCCCACATGTTGGGCTGGAGGTATGGCTCAGTGGCAGAGCACTTGTCTAGCATGCGGGAGGCCCTGGGGTTTAGGCCCAGCATCTTTGGTCTTTGGGGGTGCCCTGGAGGGGACTGTGAGACCCCAGCCCCTTCCTGTCTCACTTTGTTTTGTGGTTCATGTTGTGAGCAGTAAGTCAGTAGTCTCAGGTATTTCATTATCCTGAGGCAAAGCTGAACAGCACAGATATTTGACCCAGGATCTTTTCCCCATCAGTGGCCCTGGGGAGCAGCCAGTCAGCTTCTGCAGGTCATCTGGGCAGAGGACAGGCAAACAGGGACTGGAGGTGGGCAGTGGTAGCCAGGTGCATAGACAAGGTAAAAACCACAGGAGAGGGACACAGAGGCAGGGAGAGGGAAGACACCAAGTTCGGGGGCTACATGGCCATAGAGCAGGAGGACCTTAAGGAGAAGGCCAAGAGTGCTCCTGGGGGCTTTGCAGTGTCTGGCCACTGAGACCTGTCTGCCCTTCTGACCACAGACCAGTGACCCACAGCCACCTAGTCTGTCCTTCTGTCTCCTCTCGGGCCCTGCTTCTGTGTAGCCCAGACAGACCAACGACAGGGTTTCTGAAATGTTCCCATGGCAACTCCCCAGCTGGCAGGAGGAAACATGCTCATAAGCTGGGGCACATTCCCATGTGGTCTGTGATGTGTTTGCAAGTTTTGCCATTCATCTGAAAGACTTACAATTTAGAGATTTGGGAATATTTTTCCAGCCTGCTTGTGCCTTCAGTCCTGGTGGCTATGGTGAGGCTGGGTCCCTGGGCCTGGTCACCACCCAGCTGCCCTCCTTCTTTCTTTTACCTGGCTGCTAGGATATGAGCAGCTTTTCTCTTCCATACCCTTCCACCATGCTGTTTTTGCCTTGGAGCCAGCTGACCATGAACTGAACTCATCAAAACTGTGAGCCAGTTGTGTGTGTCAGGTATTTTGTCCCAGGTATGAGAGAGCTGGCTAATACAGCCTACATGCCAATCTGCCTCCAGTGTGTATTTCTTGGGCTCAAATGACCCAGGTGAAGGGACCCATCAGGGGATCTACAACCCCATGGTTGTTGCCCTCAGTGATGGGAGCTGTGACAGACAAGAAGCTCCCCACAAAGCCACACTGACTCCTCCTTCTTGGGCCACACCTGGATTCCATGGCAGCCTTCTCTGTGTCTACATGTCATGTTTGAGCTCCCTGCAGGATGCCTGGATGTGGGTGTAAAAAGCCCAGCCTGCCACCTTTCTTTGGTGGCCTGGAAGCCATCTCAGAAGAAGCTTCCTGGGTGGAACAGCCCCCTGGTATGTTGGAGTCCTTGAGTGACCAACAGAGGATGCAGTACCCTGGTGACCTAGAACCTGTGAAGTGACAAGGTGAAGGCAGTCTAGAGCCAGTCACTGCACTCCTGGGGGGGGTGTCCATCCCTCCCCACAAAGCACGGCACCTGTGACTGTCCCTTCTGTACCTTTCAGCCTGGCTAGGAGCCCTTAACTTAAATATCTCTCCCTGTCTAGCAGGACACTGAGGATGTTCATGTCTTTGTTTAAAAAAATCTCTGTATGCACACGACTTATAGAAACTGCAATCAAAAATTGACCAAGTTTGGCCTCAGATTCCAGTAGGACTGTCAGGCTGTGCCCTGGTTGGGGGGGGGGCGCTGCTGCTTGTTCTCCCAGCTGCTCTGGGTCTGAGTTTCCCAAAGGGCTCAGACTGGACCACCAAGTCCATCCCTGGATCGTAGCTCCCTTCTCCATTGCCTGGATGGTGACTCTGCTTCCCTGGAAGCCTCTCGTAACCAGCTGCAGATGGAAGAGAGGCTGAGAAGGGTGGGCACCACCCAGGTCCCATCCTGGCAGCAGGCGAGACCAAGGTGTGGAGCCCAGGCTGTGGCAGCTCAGGATAATGCGAGACAGAGAAGTGGAGGAAGGGACAAGGAACAACAGTTCCTGGAATGAATGAAAGGTCAAAGTTATGGGACCTAGAGAAAGCCTGTGAATGACCCCTACATGGGTGACACAGCCACTCCAGCGATCCCTGTCACTTTGAAAAGGTGGGGGCAGCATGGTCCTCACTGGCCATCCTGTTAAATCCATGCTGAGTGAAGTCCAAAGTCTGGCCTTTTTCTGCTTGTGCGAACTTTACAGAAATTCACCTGCAAAGCTGAAGGCAGCCTGCAGGGAGAAGGGGGCAGATGGGAGCTGCCATTTAATTAATTCTCAGGATGGATTAGGGACAACTGGGCAGCCTGGACCCGGCCCCTGGGAACCCTCCGGAGGTCCTCAGGGCCCCTTGTTGGGTTCCCATGCCTGTGTGCCCTGGTCCTAGGTGGTTGGTCACGAAAACAGTGGTGCATGTGCTGGGCGGTAGGATGCCATGTGCTACACAGCACTGTGAGGATCACACTTTCTTCTCTGGTGAAATGCAGGGCATCTGCTGGAATCACCTGGGCTTGTGACGGTGTGGGTCCTGGCAGGTGTAGCACAGATATGTTTCAGACCAGAGCATCTCCCAGATGACAGACTCTTATTGATGAGCAACAAAACCCAATACCTTTTGACAATAAACCAAGACAGAATACATTATGTTCAGTTCAGAAACAGAGATCTCTTAATTACAGGTTTTTGTGCCATTAGAGATTGGGCAGTGGAGATGGGAGTGACCAGGGGATTCTGCGGATTTCCGGGTGAGGGGCAAGAGCAGCAGCAGGATTCTGGGAGGACACTTGGATCATCTGGCTGGGAGGTGGTGACACTGTGTACAGACACTGAGTGGGACATTCTCCTGGCTGGGAGATAGGTGCATCCGTGGGGTGCAAGGTATCTGTGGCATGGAGACACACTTCCTGCTCTGTGGAAGGCAGATGCTCGGCATACATGGTGGCTGTGTAAGGTGGTTGGACTTCCTGCTGGGTTGGCGGCAGATCTTCTGGTCACGGGAGGCCTGCTCACAGTGGGGACTGATCAGGGTGCTGTTGGTGTACCTCCCCTGAAAGGAAGAGGAGAGGGAGATCACCAAGATGCCAGTGGGAGTTAGGCCAGAGGCTGCAGGTGCCAGCTGAAGGGGATGAAGTCTGGGCCCATCGGGATGGGCAGTGTGGGCCTTCCTTGTCGATGCTGTGAATCAAATCCAACCACAATCAAGATGGAGTCACTTGGGTCAAGTACTAATAAAAATGAAAATTAAAGTAGATAAAGCTGAGAGTTTATGAAGAAGGGCATCTCATGGATGGTTGTTGGAGAAGCACAATTGCAAAAGTCTCTGCCAGGACCACAACTTTGAACCAAGGCCACCACAAAGCTTTCAAATCAGTGGGTTTACAAATACACAGATTCACAGCAACCAGTAGGCCCAGATGCTGAAGGCTCTTCCCTTTTTAAATCCCTTATGCTGAAAAATACTGCTACAAAGACATCTATACATTAACTGTACAGCCAAGGCCACCTTTGTTATTGATCCTGTAATACCCTTTTATGAATCCTTGCAGCCAGGGAGTCTTGGTTCAAAATAACTACATAGTTGTTGTTTTGCCTTTCAAGTTCCCCTCTGCTTAGCCCTTTTAATAAGCCCGTGGTTTCTCCTGCTGTGCATGTTCCCACTGCCATGCTCTGCATCACCCCAATAAACTCATCACCACTGGAGAGTCTCTCATGGTTATTTAGTGTGGTATGTTTGGTGTCAGAAGTGGGATGTGAGAAGAGATCACCTGCAGAAGACATCAGTGACTCTGGGGACCAGGTGCAGTGCCCACCTTGACCCCTGTGTTCCCCCCTCTCTATGCTTACCTTTCTGCCCCAGTGCATCTTCTCTTAGGTGGGGCCCCTTTCATTTTGCCTGGGAGTTCCCATTGAATTTATTTGGGACCTATTTTGCATAAGGGTACCTTAATTAAAGAACCTTACCATTAGTCTTGGGACTATAACTTTTCTGTGAGCCTTTTCTGGTATAAGGATAGGTGTCTTTCTGGTTTCTAAGAACTCACATTCTGTCTGTAAGGACCGCAGGTCTTTTCTGGTGAATTCACTCTTGATTTTCCATGCTTGATTACATATTTCATTTTATCTGTACACTTAGTTTAAAAGTTTTGTTAATTCTCCTATTTTGATTTCATTTTTTATATGTATCTATAAGTAATTTGGCTCTTTTACTCCCTGCTTGTTTCTGAACTTTTTTCAAGAGCAGAAATGAACATCTAAATGCTGAAAATGGTATGGCCGCTTAAAAGCCAACAAGGCACTTGATCTCCAAGGAAACAAGGGACTCTGATTTCTAAAGAAAAAAATCTCCTTTGTAAGGACAAATAGGTCACAGATAGGCAAGAGTACTATTATGACATCTGCCAGTCTCCAAACAATTTCCATGCAACTAGGGAAAATTGGTCACAGGCTAGACAAACTAGGACAAAAGTCATCCAACAAACCACAAATGAATTTGAGTCAGGTGCACTCATCAGAGCAAAACAATGTGCTCAAACCATTAAAATTAATTGATGGGGCTTGAAGGATTTTCCTATGTTCTTGAAAGATTCACAAGAGACAAAATAGGATCCCAGAATTCCAAAGCATGCAAAAAACTTCCTTTTTGGGGACTCTAACTGGCTTTATTATGGTACCTTCCCATGCACACCTTTCCACTGATTGGCAAATTATACCACAGATCTACTCTTCACCCACAACTCTGGGGTTCAAAAATCTGAATAGACACTGGCATTGGCAGGCAATAGCTCCTGGCTGGGCAAGTGCTACAGATGGGGAATCTGTCCTCTGCCCTGTCTCCTCCCCCGTCCCAGTTCTGAGTTTGTCTGCTGTGTTCTCACCCTCTCCCACACATGGAAAGAGGACCAGGAAAAGTGCCAGAAGAAATCACATGGAGCACCTTGTGTCTCAGCGCCCCCTACTGTGGGGCTTCACCTTGAAACGTGCAAAAGGGAAACAGTAGCTCAGAAAGAGGAAGAGGAACTCTGGGATTCTCCTGGGGTTCACATTCCCAGGCAGGTGTCTCCATTCCTGATGTCCCCAACAGCCAAGGAGCCCAAACTGCCTCTCCATCCTGATGCTGAAGAGGGCATCTGCTGCCAGGTGCAGGCGATGACCAGTGGGCCTGGATTCAATCTAGAGACAGGACCTCGAGAACTCCTGGTCATGTGGCTTTACTGGTGCACCTGGCTGTCCCTTCTGTCTGCCATGGTGTGGTCCAGCTTTCTTTATAACTGCAGGAGTTTCTTTTTATCCCCTTTTGTGAGATGGAAAAGGTAGAGCTCAGAGAGGTTAAGCAATCCAATGTGGCTGAGCCAAGTTCTGCTGTGGTCACCCTTGAAACTGCCACAGGGGCTCCTCTTCATTCACTGCAGTTGTTCCCAGAATAGATTCCTGTCCCTTCATGTACATCAGATAGGAAAAGCCTCCTTATGTCAGAAAGGACCGTAAGTCTACTTGCAGGAGCATGTCTGACTGGGCATGCTCATCCATCCATTTATTCATTTGCCTATTCATTTGTCAAAAGAGAGCTTTTGTTTATTTATTTATTTATTTATTTATTTATTTTTGGTACTGGGGATCGAACTCAGGACCCTGCACTTACAAGGCAAGTGGGAGAACCACTGAGCCAAACTCCTGGCTCAACAGAGAGCTTTTATCTGTGAGTCCAGACACAAGACCACTGCTTCAGCAAAGCTTGTTCCTGTCAACACTCACACCCACATGGCTGCTCTATGTCTGTCTCCCCCCTCCACATAAGTGCGATGATAACTGTTGTTGAGAACAGCTTGACTTGGATAACAAAGACAGTGTTTGATTCTTGCCTTTCGCTTCATGAAGTCCAACCTGCCCCAGGGCATTTGTACTGGTTGTTTCTTCTCCTTGGAAGGAGTTCCTCTGATTTTCACTTCACTGACTTACTCTTACCAACTTGTTTTCAGTGTAAATGTCAGTGTCTTCTCTGGCCAGCCAGACATTTGCTGGCATATCAGCGACTTCCAATTCTGTGGACCATATGTGTTATCCCCTGACATTCCCCAAAGAAAATGTAAGCCCATCATGATGGTGGAACTTTCTTCTGCTTCACTGTATGTCCTCAGCACCTGATGTGGAATAATCTTTGCTGAATTAATGGGGACAGTTAACCCCATGACTGTTTTCCTTTGTGAGTTCTTCCCACTGCTTTAATGCTTGCCTAGATCTCTATGCTGACATAAGTTACTTGCATTTTATTGTACTTCTTAGCAGTAATACTTTTTACCTATTTAACATTTGAAACCACTTGGGATTTATTCTATTATGTCATGAAATGAAGCTTCAGTTTGTACTTTTTCCCAATAGCTTGTCAAATTTTACAAAATTGGGACTGAGGATTTAGCTCAGTGGTTCCACAGCCTGCCCCGCAAGTGCACGCTCCTGAGTTTGATCCCCAGTACCAAAAAAATTTTTTACAAAATCATTAAACAAGCAGTAAGCATACATAAGTCCATCTGAGTATGCCCGCATTCCCAGTTTGATCGCCTTGGGCAAGTGCTGTAACTGCAAAGCATATTTATTCCAGGTGGTGCTTGGTTGATTTGGGGCTATTGTTTGATGGGACCATTATTTTAATTGTTGGAGCTTAAGGTCTTGATGATATAGGATAAGGCAAAGTTTCCTTCATTATTTTTCCCTTTTGAAAATTCCTTAAAGGTTCTAGACTCTTTACTATTTTGAGTGAACTTTAGAATCATGTTGATCAAATTCCTTAAAATATTTCATTACAATTTTCACTAAAGTAGTATGATGCTCATGACTTGCTCTGGGAAAATATGACACTATGGTTCAGGCTTTTATATTTTCAAATCTTCTCTTACAGCAATGAGTAAGGCTTTGTGATGTCTTTTCATCACAAGTGGGTATATTTCTGTTGCATAGGCATTTGGGTTTTTATTGTTTCTAGGAACAGAATGGAATCTGTTTTGCTTATTTCCAGATTTTCTGCTTATTTACTCTCGAACATGTGCAATCATCCCAGGCCTAGCGCTTACCCCTCAAGAGCACGAGTGCAAGGGAGGGGGCTGGAGCTGCAGGTACATGCATGGAGATGGGTCAGGGACACCACACCACAGGGTCTGCCTCCAGTGGGCTGCAGAGGCCCAGGATCTGTGTAATTGCAAGGGGAGGGGGAGGTTCCTCTTTCCTGTCAGCCTGTCTACCAAATGCAGAGGTCTGAGCCAGCAAACAGTTATTTCTTACATCACTCAACCACTTCACAGTGAAGGGACATTTCCCAAAGTTATCAGCAAGAATTTGACAGATGGCTTTTTCTTCCAGTGCTGGGAGCTCTGTTTCTGTATTTCCTGATTATTTCATAGAGGTGTGTGTGCTTGCGTGTGTGTGTGTGTGTGTGTGTGTGTGTGTGTGTAGGTGGGTGGGGTCAGAGGACTGCCAGCTGCCATGGCAAACCTATACCTGGGACCTGAGACTTTGGCTTGCAGGACAGTTAGGTTAGAATTCCTGGGCAATGGAGCGCCACCACTTGGCTTTATCACAGTGTCCCTTGGCCTAGTTCCTCCCACGTCAAGGTTAGAAGGAGAAGAATGCAGGTGCCCCTTGCTCCTGAATGCATTCTGTGGCCCATCTGTCACTACGCTGTGACTGCTACCCAGAACAATGGTTTCCCAGCAAATAACAGGTATGTTCAAAGTTAGGAAGTCAGCAAGTAGTATGAAAACCAAGATACAAATATTCACAAGTGTTTTGTATGTAGCACATTTTGGGCAGAAAGATGTACTTTCTGGATATTTTCATAGATCTCACCCTGACAGTATGATGCTGGGGACATTGCTTCCCCTGGGTCATTTCACGGCACAGTGATAATCCTGCATTCTGAAACCATCACTAAACATCAGAGGCTCAGTTTCCATGGCTGCAATATGCACTGTGGTGACCACTTTGTATAACAGAAGGGGTCCCTGGAGCTGAGCTGCTGGAGGCAGGCCCTGTGGTCTCCTGGCTACGTGGCTATGGGCAACTTACTCCACTTTGCAGACTCTAGCTTCCCTGCAACCATAGTTGTTGGTTTAATTAAAAGCACCCATTTGTGGGAAGCACTCAGAACAGAGTCTATATAAAAGGCAGCTGCAATCCCTCGGGGGCTGCCATGACAATGAATCACCCAAGATGTCCAGATCAGCCTTCCCTTGATTAACTTTAGGCCCCTTTCCTTCCAGACCCACCACACCCAAAATTCCTCAGGAAAACTGCAAGTCCATAAGTTGGCTTAACTGAGAAAGTGGAGTAGAAACCTGAACCTAAGATAAAGGAACAGGTTGATAGGAATCAAAGAATGCTTACATTATCCATCCTAAAATTAAAAAAATACCAAAACCAAAACCAAAGCCTGGGCTCATACCTGTAATATGGACCAGCATCCTTCTGGGGTGTGGGCCACCTTTTCCTGACGTCTCCATCTCCCTCCAAGAGAAGCAGTTTCCGGCTTCCAGAAATAATATGCCTCTCTCCCTTGGGCCTGATCTCTATTTCTTTGAGTGTATTCCTTTTAATTTCTATCTAATAAACCTTTCCTGTGTCTCTTACTGATGAGTCTTGAAAATTATTATTTTTTGGGATGGCAGTCAGTGAACCTACAGATCAGGACTGTGTGAGTTAGGTTCCTTATTCAGCTTTGGGGACTGCCTTGGACCCTGTCTGGTGACATGGGGTAGCAGCTCCTATAAATTCTAGGCCAGGTTCATATGAACAGGCTCATTACCTGTGGAGCTTGTTTTCATGCCCAGGTCAGCTATCACCTGACACCAGGAGGAGGAGGAGGAGTTTGGAGAGCCCCCTGCCAGTCCTATGGGCAAGACTCTGAGCACAGCTTCAGGAAGAGGGGTGTGGGGCACACAGGTGACTTGCGGGGAGAGAGGGCCAGCAACACCTGTCCTGGGAAGGACACCTGGTTGATGGTGCTACCCTGTACCTGGGATCAAGTTGCTGGGGTGGTGAAGTTACCTAAGCTGGCCACCAAGTGGGTTCCCATGAGATAGGATCCTCTTGTGCTCAGCCAGAGGGGCACCCCCGATGATGTAGCCCCAGGCTCATCCCAGCAAGTGGGAACCTAGCTGAGCTTGCCGAGTAGGCAAGGCTGGTGTCAGGGCCCTGTGTACTCTGCAGAGCTCTCTCAGGGCACAGTGCACAGGAGACACACCTTGGACTTGGGTGCCTGGCCAAAACCTTATCAGACACTCAGGAGGGCCTCTAGGACTACAGTAGGAATGGATGAGGTCAAATTAGATGGTGGCACAGGAGCCAGAAGGAAGGCCAGATCTAAGTAGTATGAGCTTCCCTGGGTTCCAGAAAGAGCTCTGTTGATTGAACATAGCCCTGGATGCTGGCCCTGACTATCTGGGTGCCCTTGGGAAACTTCCTCTCACCCTATGGGCCTCTGCATTGCCACCAGTGACACAGGGCTCCTTGCCATAGGATTGCAGGCTGAACCTGCCGAAACAGTAGTGGAGGGGGTCTGGCACAGCTGGGCAGCTGTTAGAGTTCTCTACAATCACTGGGAGCCTGCCGCCAAGCCTTTGTGACAGGGTTGCCCTCAGATCCTGAGCGTCACCCTCTGAGCTTTGTTCCAGCATCCACTACCTGGTCTGTTGCTTTCCTCTGCTTGGGGGAAGGCATTTTCACACCTCTGCCCCTTGCTCTGTCCTCCCTCTCCAGTGGACACTGGATGTCACCCCAGTCCAGTGCATAGGACAGGAATGGAGTACAAGGGCCACTTGGGCTGTGATAATGGGAGCCCCACAAGAAGTAATGTGGAGAATGGGCACGCAGGCAAGCAGGGCAGGCCTGAGAACCCCATCAGAGAGAGACCAGAGCCCCCTGCTGGAGAAGCCACAGCCTCCACACCAAGCAGCCCTGCTGGAGTCCCTGGGCCTGGGTGCCTAGCTGCTTTTCCTGAGCAGCACCAGGGCATCCAAGCAACACGGACCTTCTAGATATTCCATGTGCCCAGCCACTGAGACGGAGTTGCCTGATTCAGGGAGCAAGGCACCAAACATCCTCCTGTCCCCAGCCCTGTTTGTGCAGAGGGCTGGGCTGTGGCCCAGGAGCATCTAGAGGTTTAGGGACTTGGGCCTGAGCAGGACGGGCCTGAGCAGGACAGTCCTGAGGCTGACCCAGCAGGGATCTGGGCAGTGGGGAAGAGGGAGTCAGGCTCAAATTCAAGTTCTGATTTCTCCCTCTGAGGCTCTGTCATGCAGACTCTCTGGGCTTCTGTCCCCTGGGTAAACTGGGAAAAAATAATTGGCTACTGTAGTTTGTGGGAGGATTACAAGGGAACACAGGGACAGTCCTGGGCTCTCAGCTGGCCCAAAGGAGGATGTGGTGATTACCAGCCCTCAGGGGCAGGACATTCCAAGGAAACAATCCTAATTATGTGGCTTCTCCCCATGGTTGCCAGACAATGACACATCTGGTAAATGGGTCTGTGCTGGATAGCCTGGTCCACCTGTCTTCCTGGCCCAGCTCACCAGTCAAGGGTTGGCATGGGTGCCACATCAAGACACCATCTGGGAAGCTATGACCTCCATGTCCCGTGTCCTGGGGGTCCCCCTCAGCATGTGCCTGGCTCAGCCCTGAGCCACATCCCAGAAACAAAGCAGGGGTCATGCTACCCAAAGAGAGCTTTCCAGCATTCCACTCACCGTTCTGGGCTGACACCATGTCTGTGGCATTTGGTGGCAGCTTGGGTAGCCACAGTTGCAGGAGGAACCCAGATTTCCCTGAAACACAAATGTGGCACTCAGGAAGCAGCATAGCATAGACATGGCCAGGTTTCTGGCTGTCCACTGGCACCAAGAACCACAGTGCCACAGAGCCACGTGCCCTCCCAGGCTCAGGGCCCAGAGCTCCTGTCCCCAGAGTGACCATCAGGGTCATGGCCCCCACCCTAGGCCTTCTCACCTTTATGGTTCTGGCCTTCCTGCACCCACAGCGGTGGATGATCACAGTGGGCCTCGTGTTTATAGGAGGAGGAGGTGGGGGTGGCTGTTGAGAGGGAGTGTATGGTGGGGGAGGAGGAGGAAGCAATTTCTCCCCTTCTGGCTCCTAGAAGTGAAAAAGAGCTGTCTGAAGGCCCTGGGGAGCAGAGACATGGGGACCTTGACCTGGCACCTGCATGTGGGGTCAGCTAAGGTTTCGGGGTGACAGAAAGGACAGTAAGCAGCACCCACAGCGAGGGGAGGGCCCTGTGTGGAAGAACAGCCAAACTCCCCTGCTTCCCACATCTGGCTCTGCCCCGACTGCCCACAATCCCAGGGCAGAGTCTTGGTCTCCTGAGGTCCCCCTGGCTGGCCGAAGCCTGGCAAGGGGCTGTGCAGGGATCGGGGCACTGGCAGGTGACTTTCCCCTCCCCCTGGCCTTGCAGATGCCACCTCCCCAGGCCACAGTGCTGCAAGCACAGGTCCCAGGCAGCACCCTGTTTCCTGGTAGCCCCTGCCGGGTCCCCTGGCCCAGCCACTTAGCACTTCCGGTCCTACTCAGCTGAGCCCCAGGCTGCCCCCGCCCCATCCCTGTGCTCTCCTGGGGAGAGCCTCGCAGCTCAGCCCCCAGACCTCTCCACCCTCAGCCCTGTGTCCACAAGGCTGGGCCCAGCCCAGCCCTGGCCCTGCAGGAGACAGAGATGAAGTTGAATCCAAGGGAGCCCAACACAGCCAGGGTGGACACAGAGCCAGCTCTCCTTTCCCAAAACCCTGAGTGTTCAGATCCCAGAACCACCTTTGGGGCTGAATAGCCCATCAGAGCAGTAGGGACGGTGACTGCTGAAGCAGGTCCCCAAGGTGCTCTGTCTGTGACAAAGGTCAGGACCAGCAGGTGTTGGGGCCTGGGGGTGCTGTCTGGGGATGTCACTGAGTCTACTGTTATTTCCTCCTTGACCCTCTGTCCCCTGTCCTTCACACAGGTGGGTGGAAGATTTGGGCACAGGCTTCCTGGTTGCCTCATTTGATGGTTGCTACCCTGCATGGATCTGTGACAGCATCAGGACACAAAGCAGGACTCACCATTTGTGGCCTGGGCGTGGGTGGTGGCTTGAGCTGGAACATAAAGAAACACAGCATGGGCTGAGAGTGTAAGGGTTGCTATGGTTTCACTGAGAGTTCCCCAAATGCCTTGTGGGGAAGACTTGTGCCTAGGATCAGGAGGTGCTAGAGCCTGGGGGTGCTGTCTGGGGACATCATTGAGTCTCCTGTCCTCTCCTTGACCTCAGGTCCCATTTCCTTTGCCCAGAGGGGTGGGAGAACCTAGGCACAGGCTGCCTGGTGCCCCTTTGGAAGGACAGCACAGTCCTGGGTGTGTGAAGACGTCTGGACTCAGACCTCCACTAACCATTTCAGGCTCAGGTGGAGGTGGTGGTGGCTCCTTGTGGTGCTGGAATGGAAGACAGACACAGCCCGGGCTGCTGGGGTGGGTGGGCTCTGCCTGAGCCCTGCAGCCTAGGGGACCCTGGTCTGAAGCAGCAAGTAGGACACAGCTTTGGGGTGCACGTTGGGCACCCTGTCTCTGTGGCACTGTGCCCAGAAGCCCACCTGACCCACCCCTCCCTCTATGGTGGGCCAAGGCACTGTCACCCCCAACCCACCCTGCACTACAGTGCACTCCGGCCTCTTCCTCCCTCTGGGAACCTGGCTGTCCTCAGCCCTCCCTGCTGACCCTTGCCAGGTGCACCCTACCATCCCTGCTGGCTCTGTCCTGGCCAGAGCCAGGCACCTGTTTCGGGCTGGACATCAGCCCCTTCAGGCCTGCTCTCTACTCCCTCCTCCAGTTCTGGATGCTTCCTTCCACCTAGTTGCCCAGTGCTCCGCATGCCCTGCACCCCAGGCTCTGCTGTGCCCAGGCCCTGGCCACACCCAGGCACTGGTGACATTTCCCTTGTGGCCGAGCAGAGGCTGCTCTGAGCTCCCCGTGGGTGGATGGCGGCCGCTCTGTCCTCTTCCGCCCAGCCCAGCTCAGGCCTCACACTCTGCTCAGTGACAGGGGCGGTGTGTATGGTGTGGAGACATGTAGGTAGGTCCTGTGGGATTCAAGGCACAGCTGCCCCAGCCAGTCCTCCCTGGTCAGCACCACCCTGCATCTGGGCCATTGGTGCTCCATGGGTACCCTGTCTCCTTCCCCACACAGAGGCTCCTGGATATGCATCCTCCTAGGGTCTGCAGACTTTCTGATGAGGGCCCCTGGAGTGGTCTCTCTTCTGGAAACGAGGCCTAAGGGAGCCTGCCTAGAACTAGGGTTGTGACCCTGAGTCACAGGAAAACCTTGGAGCAGATGGAGATGGTCCACAGCTGGATCACGGGCTGCCACATGTCCCTGTCCCTTGGCCGGAAGGTGTGTGCAGTGCCGGGTAGCAGAAACCCTTACCTTCCTCCACCACAGTCCCCAGCAACAGCACAGCAGCAGTGGGATCAGCAGCAGGGCTGGCAGGAATTTCAGGTAGGGCTTGATTTGGGACCCTCCTCCTGACACAGGGTGACTCTGTGGAAAAGGATGAGGCCAATAGCATGAAGGGCTGGCACTGGGCATGGCTAGGGGGCTTCTTCCTGAGCGCCCACCTGGCTTCCCATCTTCCCCTCCTCCTCCACACAGTGCCAGGCATGAGGGACATCATGGAGCAGGGGCCGGCCCTGACCCTCAGGCTGCAGGCTGCACCTCTGCCCCACTCAGAGCTCTGCACTGAGCCCAGACAAAGAGGCCCAGGAGCCCCTGTGTGACCCCAGCCTCACTGCTCGCCTCAGGGCCAGCACAGCTCGTCCTGAGGACACAAAGAGCTACAGGTGCTATGTTGGGGAGGCCGGGCTGCTGGGGATCCCAGGGAGGACAGGAAACTGGGGCCCCTCAGGCCTTGCTGCCCACCTCCCAGTTCTGGATCATGGGCTCACCTCACCCTTCCCGAGCCTCAGTGAGCCCCTGTGCACAGGGGTGGGAGCCACCTCCTGCCCATGCACTCAGGGGCTCAGAGAGTTTGGGGGAGCCCAGCTCAGGCCCCATGCACACGGGTGAAGTAAGGGGTGTCCGTGGTTGTCACAGTGAAGGTTCACAGGCCACCTGGCTGGCCTCCCCTGAGTCAAGGGCTAGGTCGGGGAGGATGCACAGGGGACAGGGCTGAGAGCACAGAAGGGGCAGTGCTGGCTGTGGGCTGGCAGATCCCAGGTCTGCACCTGCTCTCTCTCCTGCCTGTGCTGTCCCCGCACAGCTGTAACAGGTGGACCCTGAGATCAGATGCTACCCTGTGTGTGGCTATGCAAGGATCGGCCAAAGCAGACACATGGGGGCGATCACTCTGTGGGTCCCCATGGGCTGAGCCTGGACCTGGGTGGCAGTGGTGAACAGCCCTCTTCCTCCAGGGAGGTCCTCCCACCCTTGGCCCTGCCTGAGGGCTGGTGACAGGGCTGGGAGAAGCCCCCTGTTGGAGCAGCATCTTCCCTCCCAGGGTGTCTGACTGTGCTGAGCTGACACACCTGGACAGCATCCCCAAGCCCAAGAGGGAGGAAAGCTCTGTGGGCGACAGAGCAGGCAGGGGGCTAATGGGAGCTGAGGCAGGAGGAGGGCAGGAAGGGGCAGAGTACACTGCAGATGACAGGGCTGTCACCATGCAGGCTTCAGCCTGGGCTCCTGAGTGGCTTTGGGCCATCACTGTATCTGGGGCACTGATTCAGTGACACAAACTCCTACCCCAGCTGGTGGGACTCCAGATTCCTGTGCCTATGACACCCATGTGCCAGGGCTGGGTGCCTTGGACCTTTGGATAGGCTCCAGGCAGAAGCTTCCTCCTCCCCGAGTGGCCGAGGGAGAACCCAGGTGGGGCCCAGGGTCTGTGTGCTCAGTTGCTGTCTGTATTGCTGAGACCCCCTGCCTTGACTTCCCCAGGTGGATTGTGTCCACTTCAGGGCTCACCAGAGTCAGGGAGTGCAGTCCTACCGTGGGGTTCACACAGTTGGTGCTGGTGATTTTGAATTTGTCCCCAATGAAGCTGGTGCCATTGTTCAGACTGAGGTCAACAGAGAGCTTCCTGTGCACAGAGTTGCGGCAGATGGTGAGCACCAGCCGGGGTGCTGCAGCCCAGAGCCACCCTCTCTAGAGTCCCAGCATCTGGAGCTCCCAGAGGGAGGGCAGGTGGGTCCTGAATTCTCCTTCCAGTCACTGCAATGCCATCCTCAGCAAGGGCTGCAGCTCAGGCAGTGAGTGGCCCTCACGGCGGATGGTGCCATCCTCCCCATGGCTGAGGGACCAGGGAGGTCTGAACAGCATCACAGTCACACTTCTATCATGCGCTGTGTGGTCCTGGCCGGGAAAGGTGACCCGGAGGAAAGGCAGCCATGCCTGGCCCAGCCTCTCCTGCACCTGCCCTCAGCAGTGCCTGGGCCTCTGTGTGTCCCTGGGCACCTTGAAGGTCACCCCCAAGGGCAGGTGGGGAGGGCGCCTCAGCCCAGAGCAGGCTGACCCCAGGACAGGAGATGGTGGCAAACAGGCCACATTGTCCCCACCTCTAGGACCCAGAACCACGGCACTTACCATCCAGGCTCATCTATCCTCGGCCCAGGACAGGTTATGGAAGCTTCTTCCACACTGGTGGGTTTTCTTTCTAAAAAACAATGGCACCCAGGTGTCTGTGCACCTGTCTTTCCCCCATGCCCTCCACCTGCCCTGGGCCAGCAGAGCCACCACTGAGCCCAGTCCAGCACCTCCTGCCCTCCTTCCTTTCTAAGACCCCTGCTCAGCTCCTTCTCTCCTGGGCTCTGAGCAGTGCTGGTGTGTGACAGGGGAAGGCAGCGAAGGTTCCAACTTCCCGGGCTCAGTGTCAGGGATGAAGGGGACAGAGGAAACACTGCAAAGCGAGCAGCCCAAAAGGCAGGCGCATGGTGCTGGGGGGTCCAGGCCACCTGTATCGCCTTTGGAGATGCAGTTGCTCTTTGAGAGACACTGAAATATCGGCACTGAAATGGTGCCAGCCCTGGAACTGGATCACAATGCTCTGTGGTGCAGGTGGTAGGAACCCAGAGGACATGGGTAGGCACCCCAGAGAGCAGGCACCAGGCTTCCAGTTCCATGCAAGTCTTGTTCCCCTTGCAGGCAGGGGCCTGGTCTGTCAAGTCAGCTCTGCCTGAGCAGCAGGTTTCAGCTGAGCCCAACCAGAGCAGCAGCAGCTGGGAGCGACGCATGGGAGCAGAGGCTGGGCTGTGTGAGTGGCAGGTGCCAAGGCCTGTGGCAGGAACTGAGGGGCTTGTGGAGGAGGGAAGGACAGGAGCCCAGTGGTGGGTGTCAAGTGGAGGACTGGGTTTTGCTCCTGGTGCAGTGAATCCTTGTGGGTGCACAGATCCTGGGCACCGTGTGGACGGCAGTATTGTGGGACTAGCTGGGGGACTGGGTGTGGGGTGGGCTGAAATGACCAAGGGTGACCCTGGGATTTGACCATAGGGACCAGGTGGGGTCATTACTGAGCTGGGGCAGCCTGTGGAGGAAACGGGGATGTTTGATGATTTCACTGTTTCCTTCCTTCCTCCTTTCTTTCCTTCTTTCCCTCCCTCCCTCACTCCTTCCCTCCTTTCCTCTCTTCCTCCAGAGCCTGACAACCATTCCATAACATGTAGGAGTGGAAACCTCCCAGTCTGGAGCCCAGTCCTCCTCAAGTGGAGCTGTGCTTGCATGCTTGGGATGCTCGGGATGCCCACTCTCTGGCCTGGAGCTTCCAGGTCCAGTGTCCCCTCTGCAAGCTGGAGTGGATGGTTTCCCAGCAGCTTCCCTGTGCACCTGGCCAGGCTCAGAGCCCAGGGCTGCAGTGTTCTCCCTGTAGAAGACTCCTGCCTGGGGTTCCAGCTCTCAGGGAAGGGCATGGAGGACCAGGTGAGACAGATGCTGCTGTGAGGCCAGCCCAGGCTCACACCAGCCTGCCGAGGGCGAGACCTACTCCAACCCGCTCCTGGGGTGCTGGGGTTTACCAATACCCACTTTGCAGAGGAGGAAGGGTCCCCTGCTCCCCCTGTCCCCTAACCTCATGGCATCCTCTGGGAAAGGTCAGCCCTGGCTGGAGGCTTCCAGTACTGAGGGGAAGGATGTCCTGAGGGAAACATGTGACCTAGAGGCAACCAGGAGCCACTTACCAAAGATGGTGTCACCGAACTTGAATCTGCAAATAACCTGGTCTGGGCCTTTTGCATTACGAAAACCTTCTCCTCTGATGACCACCGTGTAGGGCTCTGCAAGGATACATTCAAACTGGGAGTGTGGGAGTGGGGCTCTGGGTTCACAGCAGTCACCCCCAGGGGGACTCTCAGGGTTCCAAGAGGTGGCAGCTGTATGTGAGCATCTGTAACCCCCAGACCAGATGCAGCAGAACCAGCCTTGAAAATGTGGGAGCCCTCCTCCTCCCACCATCCAGACCACAGCACCATGACAGGCACCCAGCTTCCAGGGGCCACCTCAGCTGGGGCCTCCACCCTGAATTCCCATGGTTCCCATTGAAGACCCCAGGAGCAGGGCCAGGATGGGAGCACCAGAGGCCCCTGTCCTACCAGGAGGGGGGCTCATGGAGGTCAACACCTCCACACCTAGCCTCTTCCTGACCCACAAGGAACACAGCCCACTGCCCTGTGGACCCAAAAGCCCCTCACTCTACCAGCATGGCCCTCCCTGCCCCTTAGCCTAAGCCACAGGGGACAAGAGAGGGCAGCTGGGCAGCTCTGCAGCACCCAGGCTGGGTTCCTGTGGGTCTTCTAGTTGCAGTTTCCAGCTACTTGGCCTGACAGCAGCTCCTGGCCCAGGCCTGTATCCTTCCTGTCCCCATGGCCCTGGAGTGGCCCCAGGTCACCCAGCCCAGGACCCTGGGCTGCAACAGCCCTGTCCCCCAGTCCCTGCACATGGACTGGCTCTCCACGCTGGCCTGAGCACCCAGGCCATTCTGTGTCACCTGGGGCCCAGGCTCCTGCGTCAGCTTCCCCCTGAGTCACTATGTGTATGGCAGCTCTGCTCAGGACACCCAGGAGTGTAACAGGTCAGCAGTGGAGCTGGTGTCTGGAGGCACCTGTCACCTCAGCTCTGTGGCTGGGAGGAAGCAGTGGCAGCTTCTGTCCTCACCTGGGGTTTCTCTGGCTGCCCAGACGTCAGGGCCTGTGTGTCAGGGCAGCTGATCTGCTGGGGTGCTTCACACCAGAAGCAGGAGAGGCCCTGGGATGAGGTCCCTGACCCACCTCCACCCAGCACTGCAGCCCCCACCCTGCCCAGCATCAGAGGGGCTCGGGTGCAGAGCAGAGGTCCAGGGTGGAGAGGTCAGGACCAGGCATCCTCAGCTCCTATCCACGTCCTGATGCTATGCCATCATTGTCCATCTGTCCCCCAATGTCCCCACAGTGCTATTTCTATCCATCGAAGACCACACTGCAGCCCAGGTGTTTGGCACCTTATCCTGCCCCTGGGTCGTGGGTGGCAGAGCTCAAAGTGGGCACAGTTCTGTCTTCCCACAGCCTGCAGTCATGGTGCCTCCCACAAGGGACACAGAAGCCAGGGCCCAGCAGCTGCAGCAGCCAAGATGCCACTTGTGGGAGGAAGAGCCTGACCCTCCCTGTCCCCTCCACCTGGGTATCAGAAGCCAGCCACATGGGGATGATGGCTGCATACATAGTGCCCATGACAAAGAGAGGTGGCCTCCCTCTGGACCACTTAGGAGCATCCTCAGTGCACCAAGGCAGGGACCTGGGCTGGACTGGGGGCATCCATGTCACTTCCAGCCTTGGGGACAGGCACTGCTATTTCTCCATGGGCTCGAGGTGCACCTGGCTGTCTATGGAAACTAGGTCAAGTGTGGAGGTTTCCTCCTCTCTCCAGCCCAGGGATGGATGCTGAATTTGTACAATGCTTTTGTTTCATCCCATGTGGTGACACCTTGCGTCTGTCTCCATTTGGGGATGTGGAAACTGTTTCTATTTCAAACCCCATATCTGCCCATCCCTTCTTGCTGAGCACTAGCTGCCGTGTCTGTGTTGGCCTGTTTAAACATTGCTCTGTCCCATTGCTGGGTGTCCTTCAGCATTTCTAAAACAAACTTTTCCTACATTCACAATTAAACTTTGTGTTGTGATAAGTTTGAACAGTGACTGTACACATATACCTACACTGTCACCAGACACACAAGTCTACAAACCCAGTGCACAGTCAGGCTAAACATCCACTTACACCACACATGAGATGCATACCATGCCCTCAGGAAGACAAACATACCCATCCGTGTACTGTCTGCTCCATGCACAATCACACCACACCATGAACACTACACAACCACCATGCAGATGCACCATGCACCCAAATACCGTGCTCCCAACATAGGTACAACAACCCACACACATACTACAAACACACAATGTGCACAGCATAAGAACACAATGCTATACTCACACCATACTTTCCACATACATACTTCACATTCCAACATACACACTGCATTCATACACAACATATTTTGACAAACATACCCACACACACCAAACATAACACACACTGCACATATATGCATATGCCCATACCTTATGTACCTACAAACCAGAAATACACTCCAATATCACACTCCCTGTAGAAGCACCGCACACCACAAACACACATGTCACAATACCATACACACGTTCCATACCTCGTAACCACTCACAAATAGTCACGCCCCACACCCTCCACAAAACACCACATGATTCATATACAGCCACCTCACATGACATACACATTCTGGAAACTCAGCACTCTCGTACTCACTAAACACCATACACACCACCAATCATATACACACATACCACACACATCGTGTACCACATGTAAACTCAGAGATACACCACACATCACAAAAGCATATCATTCCATACAGACACACTTCATTCCCTCCCACATACCCCACACAACACATCACAACCACAACATAAACAGACCAGACAGCCTCTGACCATAACCATGTGTGCCACTGCCTCCATAAACCTCACACACTTCACATACATCACACATGCTGCACACACTGCACATATACCGCACACATCACAAATACACTCACATCATGCACACATCACACATACAACACACACATCACACATACCAACAACACCAAGTGCCCTCCACACACATCACACACACTCATCTCCCACACCACACACATCACACACAAGCACAACAGTCCCACACCATCCATTTCCTCACATCCCATGGCACACACACTATGGAGACACACACCACACATTGCAAACCCAGCACACAGACTCCTCCAACACATATTACACCAGTACATATAGGGCACTTGCTACACAACCTGACACTTTCTCCACACTCATACCACAAACTCATACCACATCTACACACATCCCCATCACCTTCTTCCCTAGTATACCACAAACAAATGTTATTAATATGTCACCTAGACACACAAACAACACAAAGCCCCTACATGCATTTCATATACACATTCTAATACATATGCCACAAACCCCTGCCCATGAACCACCCACAAACAATACATACACACATCACACACCAAAGAAGGGCCACAGGCTACCCAAACAAAAGCACAAAAAGTATACACAAAGCACCCACACAAAAACACATGGCACCACAATCACCTGTTCACACACACACACACACACAAACACACACACACACACACACAAATACCTGCAATGACGGATTGAGCTGTCTGCTGGTTCCCAAGCCCACAGACCTTACCTCCCACACACAAGTTGGACGGCTCCACCGACGTCACCTCAAGACAGGACTTGGAGACAAGCTGGTAACAGGGCAGAAGGAGGACGGGAGTGTGACACTTGGACCTTGGAGTGATGCCCCCACTGTGCCCAGGTACCCCCACCCTGCTCACCAAGTCCACGATGTACAGCAGACCCTCGAAGCCACTGTCCACTGCGAACATGTGTCCTGGGGTGTCTGCGAGTGCCACCATCTATGTGGGGAAGAATCAGCTTGATGCCCAGGCAGGGCCTCAAGGATGCACCAGGTCTCCAGACCCAGGACAAGGACACAGTGTCTTGCCCTCAGGGCTTGGGGACAGTGGAGAGTCATACTCTCAGAGACAGACTGGCTCCTGTGTCAGGCCAGGTTCGGGGAGGGGGAAGGTCTCTACCTGCCCTGTGAGGCCCCGTGTACTCAAGCCCCTTGGTGGGCACCTGGTCTGAAGTACCTGGTCTTTGTCGTAGTCTAGCACACCCACAGTGTAAACAATGGCCCCCAAGCGCCGGGACTTGTCCGCCTACAAGAAAGGAGACATTTAGGATAATGCACCGAAATGGGTGGGGCAAAGTGCTGGTGACCACACCTGGGCTCACCTCCTCCTTTGTCTCTTCAAATGAGTCTTTCCTCAGCATCCCACTGGTCAGCATGATAATCACACTGGCAACTTTCTCACCTGTGTAGGAAGCAAGAAGTAGGGGCCAGGTGAGCGAGGCTCAGGAGTGACCAGCAGGGGACCCAGGACCACGGCAGACTGTCAGGACCCAGCACTGCCCACGAAGGCAGGTGGGTGCTCCTCATACTTAGGGCTCCTGGGACAGGTGGCCAGACCACAGAACCTGCCACCCAGAGACTCCAGAGTGAGAAGGGGGCCTCGCCCAGGGCCATTTTACATATGAGAAGGGAGGGGTTCAGGATCTTTCCTGACCCTAGCCCTGCTGTCCCCCAGACTGCACACCCTCCTCCCTGAGGACAGCCCAGCCATGTGCCCACCAGTCTCAGCCCATTCCCGGGCACAGGAAGCAGCAGCCCCTCCTGCAGAGCAACCCAGGGAGGGGTGGTGCCGGTACCTATTTTGGGCACAGTCTGTGGGCTTCTGCTTGGGACAGCGGCCCAGCTGCTCAGCACTCTCATGCAGGGTCCTGGACAGGGGACCCCATTCTTCCCCAGCGCTGTCCCCACTGGGCCCCACCACTCTTGCCCAGAGCTGCCAGCCCACAGTGCAGAGGGATATGTGTCCCGGGCCACACAGACATTTGTGTGGTGGGAGGTGCAGGTCCAGGAGCAAGTGGGCCACGGAAGATGGGACTGGAGAAGGGGAGGAAGGTCTGGCCCTGGGGACAAGGTGGGCGCCTCATGCTGGTCCTCAGGCTTCTCAGGATCTGGACTTTCTCCTTCTGCATGCAGAGCCCAGTGAGGGACCAGGAGCTCAGAGTGACCAAGTGCCCTGGGTAGACCCATGGGGCCTCCTGTCCTGTGAGAACCATGCCGAGGCGGGCGTTCTGCCCACCAGAAGGGCTGGTCTCGGACAAGTGTATTCTATTTTGGAAACTTGATGTTTCCCAGAATCTTATGTGTTGAAGGTTTGGTCCAGAGCTGCTGCTGCTGTTGGGAACTGCGGGAAACTTTATGGGGCGGGACCTCACTGGTGGAAGTTGGTAATAGGGTGAGTCCTTGAAGGATGAACCTTGTCCCTGGCTCCTTCTTGTTCTTTCCTTCTCCTGTCCATCTTGACATGAGCAGCTTTGCTCCACCACACACTGCCCACTATGGTGTTCTGCCTCACCACAGCCCAGAAACAATGGAGGCAGCTGACCATGGACTGAAGCCTAGGAAATTGTGAGCCAAAATAAACCTTTTCTACTCTTAAGTTGATTTTCTTAGCTATTTTGTCATAGCAATGAGAAGCTAACACAGAGTTCCCAGATTTGGGGCTGGGAGGAGCCTGGAGACTGTACACAGACCTCCCTGAGAGCCACCAGCTGTGCACCCAGCTGCCTGAGGGGGTGCAGGCCACTCACCTCCAAAGTGTGATCTCATGATCTGCTTGTTTGCCTGCAAGGGAATGGACATGGGTTGGGGAAAGCACTGGACAGACATGGTCACATTCTACGCTGTTAGGTAGTTTTGCCCCTGGGTTCCAGCCTTCTCTACCTTTTTGAACCCTTTCTGCATGTATGTGTAGTCTCCAGGCAGCACCGATTGGAGTCTGTTAAGACCACTGTCGATTTTGTCTCTGAAAAAAATCAAGAAAGAGGTTTGTTGTTACAACACACCCGGAGCTGTCCCACAGCCTTGTCCATTGACCGTCAGGATGGGTGGCTCTGTCCCCTGTACTGAACTGGATCATTTCCTGGAGGTCTGTTTCCTTCTCTGTCCCCAGCCTGCTTAGCCCTTTGGCAGGTGCAGTGGCTAACAGCCGGTCTCATGGGAACGCTTGATTTTCTCTGAGCTCACCCTGTCTCAGGCACCCCACTCTTGGAGACATCCCATGAGCCCCGTGAGGACTTCCTGGTGAGTGTGGTGCCCAGGGATATGCAGTTTGAGTCCAGGGATCCAGGGAGACCCTCATGCCTGGTGCTGACCAGAAGCCAAGGATACCCTGGCTGAGGCCTGCTCTCCAGCAGAGAAGGCTGGGTCACATGGATCACTAGCTCAGCCTGCCCTGCTCTGTCCCCACTGCACAGACCCTGACCTGCCCCTCCTTAGCCACCAAAGGAAGGAGCCAGGCTGCTTCATGAGCAGTGTGGGCCCAGGACTTCAGTGTTCCTGACACTAAAGGCCTGAGGTGGGGACATGGCCACAGGCAGCTAAGGCAGTCAAGCCCTATGCTCAGGCTTCTGGGACCAGGCTGTCAGGGGCTGTTAGAGACAGGCTTGATTAGGGCAGGCAGCACCAGCTCTGGTGGCAGCACTGGGACAGAAAAGGAAGACTGTGTTCAGGCTGATTGGCTGTGACAGGGCTGAGCCTGCACAGCAAGGCCACCTAGAGTGAAGACCTCAAGGGCAGCTTCTTCCTGGGGCAGAGACACTGCTGTGGGCCAAGCTCTGAGGGCCCTAGACCCATCACTGCCTGGTCCTGTCCACGAGGGGTGAAGACACAGCCAGCCCTACCCAGTGGAGGCTCAACCAAGTTCTGCCCAGCCCAGCCCCTGCCCTGTGCCCAGCACAGTCCCACTGCCCCTCAAGAATTCTGCCAGCTCCTTCTCACGCTCCACTTCCCCACCCATTGTGGCCATTCAAGTCTCTCCCACACCCTGCACCAGGCCTCTCGTGTGTCCATGGAGCCAACCGCTCTCTGCTCTTCCTGTCAGCTGGACCCGGGGCAGGAGGGAGTGGCCCTGCCCCAGACAGTTATGGGCCACCATGGGGGATGGTGTTGGAACAGAAGGATGGGATGACACATTTAGCTCCTGAGCACAGTATACACCCTGGTAGCATGGCACGTTCCAGCAGATCCATCAGAAACCACAACAGATCCTGATAAAACCACAAAAGCAGAAAGTTGGCATGAATTGAGAAATTGTTCCCAAAAAGGGAAACTGCTAAATCATCCCTCTAGCTTCACTTGCTCTTAGTTAACTTATAATCACTAATTTTGGATGTCACACAGCTGGGCAATACATTAATAGCTTCCCACAATCAGCACCTTTGATGCATGGGTCTGACAACAATTTCCTGGGTTACTTCACAGGGACTCAAAGGCACTTTAGCTGAGAACCACTGATTCTTCTCTTGAGCCTTGTGATGGTTAGCTGAGTGTCTGCTTCATTTGCTTGGCATCTGCCTGTGGGATTGGTGGAGCACCTTTCTGGGTGTGTCTGGGTGGGTCACGGTCATGGAGGTGTGACCTTGAGTCCTATATATGGTTTCTGGCTGCTTCCTGTCTGGCGCTATTCTCCTGCTCTGTCTCATGGCTGCCATGAATTAAGCAGCTTTGTTCTAACACACCCTTCTACCATGCTGTTCCTAGCATGCAGCCAGCCCATCATGGATTGAATCTCCTTAAAACATGAGCTAACTTAGCCTCTCCTCCTTGAAGTAGTGGGTGTTGGGTATTGTGTCTAGCTGAATAAGACAAGTCCACAGATGTCTGATGGGTAACTGCAATGGGACAAAATGCTTGACATAGTGCATGTTCATGTTTTCTGTCCCTTTTTCTGCCACAGCCCTAGAGCCAGACTCTACCCAGCTCTGTACAGGGACATGTTGACCATTTAAGAAATATCCTGTCCAAGACTATGCTACAGGGTTAACTCAGCTTGTTGTCCCTTGGAGCTGGTGCTTTCAATCCATCCTTGGACTCTCAGCAGCTCCAACACTGAATGTCCTTCAGCCCTATCATACTATACAAGATGATGACACCAGCTATAAGAGTAACTCAGGAGTTCCTGAGTCAGTTGACCACCCATGAGCCCCCCAAGTATGAGGCCAGAACGATTTGTGCAGGATGATGGCACCAGGTACATGAACATTCAACAGCCTCGATGATGAGTTCACCATGACCATAAAGTGATCCATGTTAGTCACAAGAAGAAACATTGTTTGGAACTGAGCACCCAGCATGGGAATCCCTGCACTTCAGCCAACCCCTGCAAATCAACACAAACCTGCTGCTCCTTTGCTCTCTGAGCACACCCTGGTCCTCAATCAATTGCTGGCTTCCTTTGGCCAAAGCCTCAATTAGGCTGAATGTCTCCACCCCATACTCCATGTGCCCTTAAAGCTTTGCCTTTGCACTGCCAATGTTGACCCAGTCTCTTTTCTATTGTCCCTGGGTCAAAAGATCCTGATGTCCAGTGTCACTGTCCTCAGGCCCCAGGGCTTCCTGTCCCTCCCTTCCCTGAGTGCTGGCTTGTCCTTCACTGTCTTCCTCTGGCTTCTCCCCAGGGCCCCACAACTCCAGGCTAAGAGTGCCCACCTCTCCTCTGTACTCCTCCCTCTCAGGGTTTGAATCCATTGCTATCCCTCACCCTACAGCTGATCAGCAGCTCTCCAGCATCCTCCTGGGTCTCTGCATCTCTGGGCACATTGAGCCACCTCCCCCTGATGTTGGTTTCTCAGGTCTCCCTGTTGAAGCCTACTGGGGGGCAATGCTGCCCTGCAAAAAGTCCCCAGCCCTTCCCCAGCCCTCTCTGTGCCCCACTGGCCCTGGGCAGAGGGTGACCTGTCACAGTAGGCCCCACACAGGCCAAGGTGCTTATAGGAGTCTCATCTGCTCCGCCAGCCCCCTGGATCCCGCAGGTCCCCACAGCCAGCCCAGGAAAGAACTCAGGTCTGTTGGAGTCTGGGCAGACATGTGGACTTCGGGATGGCAGGGTCTGTGGGTACCAGTACAGCAGGACTGTGAGGGGCTGGGCATCAGGCTGGAGGCCAATGTGGATCCCTAGGGATCCCAACCAGCCCATCCCATGCATGGATGAGGCCCCACAGAGCCGGCAGTGGAGCCCTCAGTTCCCTGCAGTTCCTGTGGCCTGGTCCCCAGCCCTCCTCAGGTCACCTACCTGTCTGCAGTGAGAGGCACGGTGACTTCGGCATCTCTGGAGACGACAATGAAGGACATGCGCAGGTTGGGGCTGCAAGGAATCAGGGCAGTAAGAAACCCATGCATTTGACCCCAGGAGACTGCCTGGGATGAGGGGCAGTCTCTGTGCGCACCCCTCTGTGCCCTGGGCTCAGAGAACCTCAGCGAGAGGTGCTGCAGCCTATGGGGACGTGGGCCCCAGGGAGGGTCAGGGTGGCCTCACAACCACACCTCTGCTCCAGCACTCCAACACACAAGCAAGCACACGATAGACCCCTAGGTGTGCCCACAAATACATACACACTCATCCACACAAGCTCACACACTCACGGGCACTCACATCACACACACATCCAGTCTCACACACTCATGCGCACACCAGTCACACACACACACAAACACACTAAAGAGGACAGACCCTCTGCACTCCTTCATGAGGCCTCCCTCCCATCTGTCTCTCTGCTGCTGCTACTTTTGTATCTCTAGCCTTTTTTCCTCTTCCCAAACCCTCCTTCTTCCCAGCTCAGGAAGTCCCACTCCCTATGGGCACCATTCACAAGGCCTTCCCTTCCTGTCGCTGACCACTGCCCTTGGTCCAGGACCTTTGACCCTTGCAAGGTGGCTGCAGCCTCCCTGGCTGAGCTGACCACTGCTCCTGTTCTTCTTCCTGGCTCTATTCACCCACAGTTGCCAGGGTTTTTCTTGGAGCACATCACTCCCCTGCCCATGAACCTTCCATGGCTCTCTATGGCTCAGAGGAAGAATTCAAGCCCCTCCTTGGCCTGGCACAGTCAATCCTGGGGGCATTGGCCCCAAGCAACTTGTGACGATTTGTCTCCAGCCCTCCCCTGAGTTACCCACACTCCTCAGCCTAAACAGACCCCCCACTAGAGGGCACCCTGAGGGTTACTGTGACCCTGACTTTTCTCCAGCCTTCAAGGTCAAGTTCACTTCCCACCTCCTCTGGGAAGCTGCCCAGGACCACTTCCCTCTAGGAATCCTTGCTTTCCCCTCTAACCTTCCTGGCACACTCTCTGTCCCTTTCCTTTGGCCCTGAGCACCCTGTGTCCAGGTGTCAGCTACTGAGTTGCTGTCCTGACTTCCTTCCCAGCCTGGGGGTCTGGAGCCCAGACGGTGTCCCTGCAGGTGCCCAGGCTCTGAGGCAGGACAGGCACACAGCTGAGACCCAGAGGACCAGTGCACTCTGTCCCCTTTCCTTCCTGGTCACGCTGGGCTCTGTGTCCCCACCCAGGGGACCCCACCAAGTCTAATCAATGCTCAGGCAGCCTGCACCATGGAGAAGAGTACTTTTTAAATCTTGCCAGCAAATCTGCCACAAATGAATGAACGTTATTCCAGTTGTCATCCACACTGTCAGACCTGATGACAAAGGAGACACAAATTAGGGCATGAGATGCCTTCATCACCCAGAGCAGCTTCTTTCTCTGTCATCTCTCTGCAGGATCCTTAACACTGGCTCCCACCCCAATGCCTCGGACAACGGGGGGTTATCCTGGAGGTGACTGTCATCAGGACCACCAGTGGGCAGAGGCTGGCCAAGCAGGCCATCTACTGGGATTGAGGAACCTCTAGGAAAAGAGATGCTGGTCACACTAGCTGAGGGCTGTGGGGACAGGAAGTGGAGGAAGAGGATGTGACTGGAGAGGTCCTTGAGCACCTCTGATTCTTGGGCTCTCTGGGTCTCCACTGGCCTTGGTGTGACCTTCCCAGCTCCCTGTGGGTGTGTAGAGACCTTGGCATCACAGCCATGGGAAGCCTTTGAGAGCCATCACCAGGTCCAGAGGTGACCAGACATGGCTTGTGGTTCCCCTGCTGGACTCCTGAGTACCAAGTGTTAGAGCTGCCCTTGGGGTGAAGAACCTGCTCAGCTTTGTCACCAGCCTGTAGTCCAGCCCCTGCAGGCCCAAGGGGCCTTTTCCAGCAGGCACTGCTGGGAAAAGGGAACAGGCTGGCCACTGCTTCCCTGGTGCCCACACTGTGGACCAGCAGGGATGGCTGCAGGCTCTTCCCATCCCCACTCCAGCATCCTGCTCCATTGTGTCCCACTCTGTCCCCAGATGGAGAGTGAGGAGCAGGAGGAGACTGGGGTCTCGTGACTCCTGTCCAGTGGGAATCAGTCACATCTGCCCTATGTCCATGGCAAAGGTCTCTGGGTCCCCACAGCTCTGCCAGTGAAGCATCATGGGGCAGAGGAGAATTGTGCCTTGTGAGTGAAAGACACCTGCCAGGAGACCACCTTCTCCCCTCCAGAGATGATGGTGCCCACAAATGGGACCCCCTGAAGGTCACACAAACGTGTGGTGACTGTAGCACACCAAGAGCCACCTCTTTCTGTCCCATCTACTGCCTCCACTGGGCTATGTCTAAATCAGTGTGGACACTAGGAGGAAATGAAGGCCTAGATGATTCGAAATGTATCAGGATGATTTCTCTGAGCATGTGTGTCCCAGGCCCTCTGCTGTGTGCCTCCATCCAGGGAACACTCACATCAGCTCATTTCCTTTTACAGGAGAGGAAACCGAGTCTCTCACACATTAAGAAAACCCTGACAGTCTCCATGCCCAACCTAGATCTGAACTCAGTCTTTCTCCACACCCCGTGCATTATTCGCTGCACTTGGCATCTCTGGGGGACACATTGCTGTCCCACAACTGCTAATGGAGCAATGAGCTCCCCTTCCATGAGGGCCAGGAGTACTATAGTCCCCGGGGCTGACGGTCTGTGCCAGGCCCTCCTGACTGAGATGGGAAACAGGTGCAAAGGGTGCCTTCTTTCACCCTAGCTGCAGCAGCCAGTAGGTGGGAATGGCAAGTGGCAGGTCTAGGGCGGGAGGGGAGGCACCCAGCAGACAAGCCTCCATCCAGGAGCTCAGCCTGGGCACGGGGGCTGAGCTGCTCCCCTTCCTCCCTCAGAGAGAATTCAGAGCCCAGCTCAGGTTCCAGCCTCAGGCGAGTGTGGCCGAAGGACTTGGCCCATCCTAGCCTTGAAGATGCCTTGCCTGTCCTCTTGCAGAGGCAGGAGGCATGTGGACTGGGGCTGGGGTGGGAAATGAGGAGCCTCAGCTCTGGAGCACATCTCCTTGGGCCTGTCTAGTCCTCCCACTTCCTTTGACTTTAGGAAAAAAGGAAAGGAGAATTTTCCCACCCTCTGATAGTTTGCTGCAGAGTTTTGACTGAACTTTCCCAAGTCATGAAGCTTCTTTCAGCCTCAACTTCACCCTCTTTGAGTTGAGGGCACAGAACTGACTTCCTCAAGCTGTTGGGAGGCCTACAGTGTCCACATCAGTAGGCACACAGCAAGTGTCCAATTAATGCTATTCCACATCCCCACCTGTGCCCACAGCCCTGCTCATCCATCCCACATGCAACAGGGTGGCGGCCGAGAGGGGCTTTGGGGTCTTGGCCTGATTAGGCTGTCAGTGCCCTGGGCGCCCATCCTCCCCAACTCTGATGCCCAAAGGCAGCCACCACCCATGCTGTGCTAAGGATCCGAGGTCACCACCTGCCCAGGGCATCTCAGAGTCCCTGGGCTGGAAGGGAGGAAGGACTTTTCCCAAGGTGGGCAGGGGGCTCCTAGGTGGCTGTTTTGGCTCAGGAGCTGGGACTAGGCCCTGTCTTCCCCACCCTCAGTACCCACAGAGGAGATGAGAGGGCCATACCTGTGACTGTGGAAAGAGCCCAGCCCAGGAAGCCCGGGTCTTGTCACCACCAGCATCCTCCAGGCACCTTGGCCACCTAGGAGCCCACCCTGCAACAGGACATCACAGGGAGACCCCTGGGCTACTGTGCATCCAGAGGGGGAGGGCTGAGGGAGGGCTGGGGACCAGGAGGCGTCCCCCTGCTGAGGGCTGCACAGGCTCTCATTGGGTCCCAGCCCCAGCCAGCAGGAGGGCTGGGATGGAACCCGGCCACCTCTCTAAGACCAAGACCCACCTGCCTCCCTCTCTGACAGCCAGCAGGAGCCCCAGGGACAGCACAGCTTCCCCAGGGCCAAATGAGCCCCTGGCTGCCCTGAAAGTGGAGGGACTGTGCCAGGTCTGCAGGGTGGGAGGAAGAGCAAGGCTTAGAGGAGAGGCCACTGGGCAGGGATGCAGCACCCCCCCCCGGACCCCAAGGCCATAGGTGGTCTCTCCCAGAGAACCCGAAGGGCTCTGGCTGTCCTCTTGCAGAGGCTGGAGTCCCATGAGGCCTTGTCCTGCCTGTAATGACTGGGAACCGCTGCTTCCTGGGGTCAGGTGGAGGGATGACCTAGGGGACACTCACTTGTCCAGGATGAAGTAGAGGTCGAAGGAGCCCCAACAATAAGTCTTCTCCCGACTGGGGTCCCAGTGTCGCCTAGCTTCCGGATTATGGGTCACGATGCGGTACGGATTGGGGCCTAGGGACCTCCCTGCGCTGAGCAGGGGCAGGAGCAGCAGCAGTAGGAGCAGGAGGAAGAGCACAGAGCAGGGCACACAGGGGCTGTGCCTCCCCATTTTGTTGCCTGTCTCTGTGACCTCCTTGCTCATGGGACCCTGTCCAGAGCCCAGGGAGGCCGAACACCAGCCACCTCGGGCCTCCTGTGTGGCCACCTCCTCTGTGCCCAGGGACCAAGGCCCCTGGAGCCCTGTCACCAATGCGCAGTGGGCCCACACCAGTTCCCTCTGAGAGCACAGTGACTGAGGACACTGCGTCCCTCGGTGTCCAGACACGGACTGTCCCCAAGGCCCTCCCCCCACCCCAGGGCAGAATACCCTGTGGTTATGATGGACAGAACGGTTGGCATGGTGACTTTGTGACCCGCAGCTCTGCCCAGGGACCTGCATGTTGACAGCATCAAAGTGGGGGTCATAGGGTCTCTGGAGGGTGTGTGAGATGAGGCCTCCCTGTCCCTCTTCCCAGCCCTCACGTGTGGTCCTCAAGAGGCCACCTAAGGACCCAGGCGTGCTGTTAATTGAGAGAGGACAGCAGCTCTGGCTGAGATCAGGATGTCACCATGGGTGGGGAGTTCCAGGGACTGGAGGCAGCAAGGGAGATGTGGGGAGGCCACTGTGAGCATCCTGTGGCCAGCCAGGCAGTGTCAGAGCTGGACGAGGCTGTGTGCTGTGAGTGGGGGACAATGCCTTATCCCTGATCTCTAACAGACCACCCAAGCTCAGGGACGTGAAACAAGAACTGTTTCATTGTGCCTCAGGCTCCGTGGACAGACATCAGGAGGGCAGAGCAGGGAGGCCCCGTGACAGGGTGTTACAGGAAGGCTGGTGAGAGGTGTGACTTTGGTGGCTGGGTGTGAAATTCTCTGGAGGCTTCCTCACCCCGATGTGTGGCAGCCAGGCTGGGGAACCCCAAATTTGGGCTCCACTGGGGCTGTTAATGTAGATCCCACACCTGACTTCTCCAGGT
>NW_028258507.1:0-41631 GCF_053883595.1 Heterocephalus glaber | reverse complement strand
CGTGTGGAACAGAGGTTAGGTAGAACCCTTGAAGACATCAGTGTAGGAAAAGATTTTATGAACAAAACCTCAGCTGCCCGTGAACTAGCCCGAACAATCAACAAGTGGGATCTCTTCTTATTCAAAGGTTTCTGCATAGCAAGAGAAACCACCAACAGTGTGAAGAGACAACCCACAATGTGGGAAAACATCTTCACCTGCTCTTCCTCAGACAAAGGGCTACTATCTCGAATCTATAAAGAACTTAAAAGATCAGACCTCCCAAATTTAAAGACCCAATCTGAAAATGCGCATCTGAAATGAACAGATATTTCTCACACGAAGAAGTAGAAATAGCAAATAAATACATGAAAAAATGTTCAGCATCACTGGTCATTCGAGAGATGCAAATGAAAACAACGCTGAGAGTCCACCTCACCCCAGAAAGAATGGCTGCTATCAAGAAATCCACCAATAACAAATGCTGGTGGGGCTGTGGGGAAAGAGGAACCCTGCTGCACTGCTGGTGGGAGTGTAGACTGGTGCAAGCACTGTGGAAATCAGTATGGAGATACCTCAAAGAGCTAGGACTGGGTGTCCCATTTGAACCCACTATTCCACTGCTGGGGGTCTTCCAGAATTAAAAGAATCATACCACAGTGATGTATGTGCACTCATGTTCATAGCAGCACAGTTTGTAATAGCTAACACTTGGAAACAGCCCAAATGCCCATCAACTCGAGAGTGGATAAAGAAAATGTGTTTTATTTAATAAAATGGAGTACTACTCAGCCATAAAAAATGAGAAATTAGAGACATTTATAGCTAAGTGGATGCACATTGAGGCAATACTCTTAAGTGAAATGAATAGGACACATATGTATAAATACCGAATAGTTTCTCTGGTGTGAGAAACTGAAAGTGTAAATAAGGAATAAATGTATAATAGGTAATGTGAAACAGGAAGAAAAGGGGCAAAGGGGAAGGAAGTGGGAAGGCTAGGGGAAAGGATAGAAGGGAATAGGATTAATATGAGAAAATGGAGAAATAGGAACAAAATCTTTGTAAATAGGGAGGAATGGAGGGGTTGCAGGGATGGCTGGGCAAGGGTGAAAAATAAGAACCAAGAGAGACTATGTAAAGGTGCAAATTTCCAATGATGAATGTCATTATATTGTATACCTAAAATGTACCAATGATTAGAATGAATAATCGATAATGTAAAATAGGGATAAAAGGTCCAAAGGGGTAGGGGTAGTGGGAGGGGCAGGGGAAAGGAAAGAAGGGAAA
This sequence comes from Heterocephalus glaber, assembly GCF_053883595.1. Classification (NCBI taxonomy): domain Eukaryota; kingdom Metazoa; phylum Chordata; class Mammalia; order Rodentia; family Bathyergidae; genus Heterocephalus; species Heterocephalus glaber. The sequence continues at coordinate 40,362 of NW_028258507.1, read as the reverse complement.
GGACAAATGATGAGAAATGGAAATAATGGAAATAAAGTCTTTGTAGGGTGGGAAGGGTGAAGGGGGTGAGGGAGGGCTAGGAATGGGGAAAAAATAAGAACCAAGATGCATTATGTAAAGGTACAATTCCCAATGAGAAATGTAACTGTGCTGTATACCTACAATGTACCAAGAAGAGACGAAGGGCCTGGTGCAGAAAAAACATTTGAAGAAATAATAACCCAGATTTCCCAAATTTGGCAAAAGACTAAATTTCTAAGAAGTCACAATCTGGGTAAAACCAAAAAATCCATACTGAAAGCAATAAAGTAAAATACTAAAAGTTGATGACAAAAAACCTTGAAACTAGCAAAAAAATGTATAGAGAATGATTTAATTGAGCTACGATTCTGGTCACAGACCACGGAAGCTTAGGATGTGGCACACGAATTTGCTGGAAGTGAAAGATAGCCAATCCAGAATTCTATGCCCAGCAAAACATCTTCCAGGGACAAAGATGAGAGCCTCATGTCTTCAAGACACTCAAGAAGAAGGAGAATCAAGAAAGGTTGTCTTCAGCAGATTTATTCTCAAAATGTTGTTCTTCCTGGAACAGGAAATAAACAGGAAATAAAATCAGAGGGAAATTTACACCAGGACTGAAGGAAAAGCAACAGGCTAGTAAATGCCTGCTTGTTGTAGTTTTCAGAACAATAGCTAAATCAAAGAGAAAAACAAAACAATGTAGAGATATGTACTCAAAACACATCAGATAAATGACAAAAGAATATTAAAATTGTTGAAATATACCCAGAGGAGACTGGAAAGAGAAAATGAAGAAATTAAAAATAGGGATAATAAACAGAAATCAAATGTAAAATGACAAATCTAAATGTAAACCTATCAATAATTACATTAAATGTAATCAGTCTAAACACACCCATTAAATGACAAAGATTGCTAGAATGGATAAGAAAGCACATGACTCAACCTTGTTTTTTATATCTCCAATAATAGTGATAGAGAAGTATTATAGGAAAGAGATGAGGTGTAGACCATAGAAACTATGCTGGGATGGCTCTCTTAATATCAAAGCACACCTCAGAGTAAAGAAAATCCAGGAACAGGGAGGCACATTACATAGTGATAGGAGTCGATTTACCAAGAAGATATTAGAATGTTAACTGTCTAAAAGCTAAAAACAGGACTTCAAAAACATCATGCACAGCTGTACAGGTATAGAACTGAAATATTAATAAGCAAATTCCCAGTCACAGTTGCAGAGTTCAAAACTCTGTCAATAATAGAACTAATATAAATTCAGCAAGGACCTGGAAGATCAGAATAGTACATTGACAAAATGGATTTAATGAGCATTCAAAAAAACTTCAACCCAGACACAGCAGAATTCACATATCAGGGGAGGTAGACACTGCTGCAAACTTGGCAAAAATGAAAACACAATGTACCCAGTCTGTGGAATATAGATAAAGGAAGGCTAAGGTGTTTTTTTTTTTTAAGAATGAAATGCTTATATTGGAAAAGAAGAAAAATTTTGAATAAATAACCTAACCTTCCATTTTAAGATTTTAGGAAGAGTAAAATAATCCTAAAGCAAGCAGAAAGAAGAAAATGAAAAGGAAGAAAAGAAATCAATGAAATTTGCAATAAAAAAACGATAGAGAAAAATCAGTAAGATCAGAAACTTGTACTTTGAGAAAAGAAGCTTCTACAGCATTGTCAAAAGTCAGAGGAGAGAAGACACAAGTTTTCAACAGTGGGAGGGAAAGAGGGCCTTGCTACAGACTCTGTGGGCTCTAGGAGAACAAGACAGTGCTAGGAACCACATTATCCTCATAAATCTGATGACTTAAAAGAAATAGGCCAATTCCTTAAATATCATAAATTACCAAAACTCACTTAAAATTTGATAATCTCTATTTAAAAAGCTAACTTTGTAGTTAAAATCTGAAAAAGAATCGTCTAGGCTTAGACGGTTTCACTGGAAAATTCCAATAAGCATGTAGAGAAGAAACAACACCAACCCTACACCATGTCTTCAGAAGATGGAAGAGGAAAAACCCTTCCAAACTCATTGTATGAATGAACACTTGCTGCAACCTCCCCAAGTCCTTGGAGAGCGGGCCAGGGACCAGACATAATTGTATTTCTGTTCATTTTAGGCCTTTGGGGGAGGATTAGGTTCTCAATCACGTGCACATTCGAGTTATACTTGTGCCTAGAGGTGAGTGTTCTGGTTGCAGACCTAAGGTCCCTGGCATGGTCAATCCATGTTGTGCCTTCCCACCCCCAGAGGAGTCTCCCAGGCCACTTCAGGGAAGGTGGTGTTACAATACTGTTGGTTTCTCCATGAAACCTGGGTCCACCAGAGCCTGGCCTGCAGTTTTTTCCACTATCAGCCTCAGGAGAGCCATCAATGAGATTGTCAGAAAGGAATGTGCAGGAGGAAAGCCCCACTCAGCAGTGCCTGTGTACTCCAGCTCTGTGGCTTTGTATTTGCCAAGCACCCAGTGTTTCAGGGATTTGTGGGGTCATGACACGGGATCGGGAAACTGCAGGGCTGGCGGGAAGTAACCCTGGGGACATCAGTCTCGTGTCAGAGAGGGGAGCATTGGGAAGATGTGGCAGCCTGGGGGATGGAGTTTCAGTTTTGTGGGCAAGAGATGACCTCTAGGCTCAGCACTATCTCCCAGGGGTTGGAGCCACACAGAAGGGATCTGGGGTATAAAGGCAGAGCACTTGTTGGCTAAAGCCTGGCCCTTGACAAGAACAAGCTGTTTGGAAAAGCTCTCAGAACTATTTGTTCTGCAAGATGTCCATGTAGACCTCAGCCTGACATCCCCAAGGCTTTGCAGAGAGAGGCCATAGACCTTTCCAGGGGCTCAGAGTCCTGTTTCCTGACAATCTCAAATGGGAAGGGCACTGGTGGGACATGGGGGTTCTTTGTGCTTCCACATCTGGGCCCTATTCTCCCATCAGGTCCTGGAGTGGACGGTGGGGTTTGGTCAGAGGCAGCTCAGGCTACACCCTGGGATCCAGCATAGCCACCGTGCCCAGCCTGTGAGGAGCAATCAGCTAAGAGATACAGCCCACTTGGGAGCTGCAGGGAGCCCCATCTCTTCTGCCTCAGCACTCAGAGGGCAGCAGAGGTACAGCTTGTCCCCTGAGGACCTTTCGCCATACCTGTAGCAGTCACCTTGAGAAGGCAGACAGCAGCCCGAGAACCAGCCACATCCTCCTCCTGGCAGTCACCTGGAGAGCAAAGCCAGAGGGGGCAGGGCAGACATGGCGGGGCACCCGGGCAGGACTCAGTGTGTCCTCTCCTGTGACCTTTGCAATGCCCCAAGGCACTAGGCTTCGATGACTGCCACATGCCAGGTGCCAGGGCTGAGGAGCTCAGCTCAAGCTGCTGGTAAAACTCCAAATCTGGGAAGGGCACATCCGGCTGAAACTCTTCTCTCCTTCCATGGAGCAGTGCCCTCTGGAACAGGACAAGCCCCTCATGGTGGACCATGGTCTCTTCACTGTTGCATGTCATTGCCATATCTTGACCACAAATTGTGGTGCTTTTTGGAGAAGGTTTTTTTCAAGCTGTGTGACTCTGGTGGCACTCAGGGTGTGGGTGAGCTGTGTCCCCAAAGGTGTTGAGCAACTTTGCTTCTCTCTGGACAGTGGGACTGAAATGCGTTCTCCTGCCTCCCACTGTGTCCCTTCTCAGAGGACTGGTGGGGATCAGGGAAGGCTTCAGTGGGATCTGGGCTCCCCGTTCTTGAGAGAGTACAGGGTGGAGGCAGAGGAGACCTGCACTCAGCTGATCACCGCAGAGCGGCTCAGGCCGAGTTCACTGTAGTATGTGCCCAGAGCTGAGGACCAAGGAGAAGGAACCAGTAGGCCCAGTGGCCAGGAGAGGGTTGGGGAGCCAGCTGACAGTGGGCGAGGTGGGGTCTGGGTTCAGCAGCCCCATTACACTCAGATCTGGCCCCCTAGGCCAGCTTCACATTCAGAGGTGGCCAGACATGGCCATGTGAGCAGAAACAATGCAATTCGCCCTCTATGTAAGGATCAGTGGCTTCCCCAAGCACGGTGCACCTCCCCACCCGAGTTCTCTCTTTCTCTTTTTCTACCCTCTCTCTCTGAATTCCCGCCTCCCCTCTCACCTCCAGTGCATAACTCTGGCTCCCCATTGGTCAGTGCTCCGTTCGCCTATTTTGTACCTACATATTTAGCCACATGTGTGGACAACATGACACACTCTGGCACATGTCATCTAACACAGGCTGGAGCCCAGGCTATACCCGCTCCAGGCTTTCCAGCCCAACCACCTGGCTTGCCATGCAGACTGGGGTGGGGTCTCGACCTGTCCTCCATGAAGAATGAAAAGTTACCTATATGCATATAATAATACATCTAATATCATAGATTACACGTGGCACTGTATCTGTATTGTGTGTGTATATAAATGGCATTTTACAGCAGCATATTTTTTTTTTTACAAAGATGAGTGTTTCCAAGCTAAGTTCATTATCATCACATGAGCTTTTCCTTCTGATGTTATAAGAAACTAAAGTTAAATTATCTTTTGTGGGACCCTAACTCTGTCATGGACCCTGTGGCCTAGTGTGTGATGGTGACCCTAACTTGCAGCCCTGGAACAGTGTTCTCTTGCTCTGACCCCAGCAACAGTGGCAGCACAAGTGTGAAGTGAAACCCTCAAAGACTGGGCAGGGGTCATGGTAGTGGTTTTCAGGCAATGTCAGTAGTGACAAATAATTTTTACATAAAATTTTAGGGGAAGTCCCTCTGTCACACAAAAGCAAGCATGCTTTGTACACCTACTGTAGATCAAGAGTACTGCAGTGAGTTTTTCATTACCCATCCCTTTCTTTTTCTTTTTTTTTTTTTCAGTACCAGAGATTGAACTCGGGTCCTTGCGCTTGCAAGGCAGGTGATGGAACTACTGGGCTAAATCCCCGGCCCAGCCATCCATTTCATATTTGAAATAGACTGCTGTCATTCCCCACTGACAGTTGGGGAAACTGAGGCCAGGAAAAGCCATCTGGCTGGCCCAACACAGAAAGGCAGCCTGTCGAAGCTGTGACACAGACATGGTCCTACCTGGCTGCACTGCAAGTCCTCACTGCCATGCTCTCCTCTGTCCCAGAAATGTGCCAAGCTCTCCAGAGAAGCAGGCAGCAGGAGGGACAGGGCCCACACAGGTCATTTCCCTATTTGTGCTCCTCAGTTTCCCGGGCTCCATACTGGACCCCATCATGAGCTGAAAACGCTGTGAGTTCGAAAGCACTTAAGTCGCCTGTTCTGCTGGACACCAGAATTTGGCCCCCATACACAGCTCACCACTGTGATGCAATCCTGGAGTGGACAAAGTGGGGATCCTGGAGCCCATTTTTCAGGCAGTGTTCAGCATCCCTGGGACCTCTGATCACTGTCTTGAAAGTGGGGATGCTTGCCCCAAATGCACACAGTGGGAGACATATGGGTGCCATTAGACATGATGGGAAGTGAAAGCAGAAAACAGAATATCCAAAAAACACCAGCAATGCTACCACACCTGGCACCATGGAGAATATCACAGGACACACTGCTGAGGCAGAAAAAGACAAAATTCAGGATTCAAAGTACGGGTTTTGCTGAGTGCACCATTGTGAAGCCAGCAAATCAGAAGCTGATGGTAACATGGGGGACCATCTGTGAGCATGGAGCTATCAGAGGAGGTGGCTCCCAGACTACGGAGGCTATGAGGTGCAGAGTACAGAGCGGTCTGAAGGAAGCTCAGGGGCTTGGAGGAAGTCCAAAGGCAGCTGTTAGAGGCATCCTGTCACCTGGGGAAGGGCGTGTCCTTTGTTGTGTTTGCCCATCAATTGATGGGTGAGGCCCACCCACATCTGGCTGTCAGTAAGCTGCATTCCTGGTTAGGCTTCTGTTTACAGGAATCTCACTGCCTGTCTGGAGCACAGCTGGACATGAAGGCAACTCCCGGAAGTGGGTTATTCCTTTTCCCTCAACTCACACCCGGTCTTTCTCAGACCATCCTTGCTTCTCACTTTCTAAAGTGTTTGCTCTTCTGTGTGGGTGGCTGCAGCCACTTAGATCCCCAGCCTCCATGCTCTCTGCTCTCTTGTCAATATAAATAAAAGTCATTTTGGAAAGGCATCCCTAATATGTCTAAATTTATAAAATCTATCCCTACATGGCACAAAGCATATATAAAATAGAAGATAACGAAGAATGAAACAGTCATTCTGATGTCTAACTCTGATGGCTTGATCTGAAGGCCAGCACACGCATGGCTAGAGGGTTGTTGCTCAGGATAGTGTATTTTACTCCTGTTTCAGATTGACTTCGTGGTGACTCTAAATGGATTGTGGCTAACTACACGTCACATGATTATATCTCCACAGCTCTGCTTCCTCGTGTGGCCAATAATGAGCTCTTCTGAGAAGTATCAGAAATGGCAGATTTGACATTTTCCCATTTGCTTGGCACTCTTACATCACACGCTCTTCATCCTTGTGTTAGTTCATTTAAAACCAGATAATTGATCTGTAGTCAGGCTCATCAGGATTGATTGTGAAAGACTGCAAGGGACAAGGACAGGCAGCTGGTGTCCTGCCTAGCACAGTGTTTCATACTGTGGGACAACGCCACAGCTCCGTGTGTTGTCAAGGCCCCCCAAGGATGCACAGGGTCCTATTCTAGGGCAAGGCAAATGACTACATCCCACACAGTGCCATCGAAGCTGTGTGGGGACATTGTGTCAGCAGCTGTCCCCGATGGCCTGTCTTCGTGCTCCTCTGAGCCGACCCTGACATCTCACATTAAATCACATTTCCAATAAAATCTTTGCCATTATTTTATATGTGCATGAGACTAGTGAGCTTGTCCTTTTCAAAACTATCCTTCAACACTCTGAACCCACTGCACCCAAAGCCAGTCAACAACACACTGAGCTAAGGTCACAGGAGCCCATGGGGAAGCCTGTGGGGGGACAGGAGGCAGGGTCGCAGGTATCCTGTCACTGTGAACTCCTGCCACTGCCACTGCTCGCACAGGGTGAGTGACATGCCACTTCTGCCCCACGGGCTGGGAGTGGATGCTGTGTCAATCCGTCACCGGGCAGAAACCTTCCTTTCTTCCTTCATGGCACCCCGGGGATCCATCGTGTGGCATGGGCATTGGGGCATTGGTGTTTGCAGGGCCTTTCCTTCCCCTCAGAGCCACACAGTAAATATGCTTAGTGCTCCATCTTAGCCCAGTCGGCACCACTTGGCTCTGCCTGGTTTTCAGGACTCTGTGGCCAAGGCTGAGGTGGTGACACGCAGACACTGCCAAGGCAGGCATCAAGAGCAGACTCAGCCCGAGGGTGGCATGGGAGGTCTGCAGAGCCTCACTCTGGGCTGCAGTTGTGCTGTGCTGTGTGGTAACATCTGTGCCATAACAGATAAACACACTCTGGAAACTCCTGTGACAGTTATGACCAGTGACAGCACAGAGACTGGCAGAGAGGCTTCCACACTCAGAACACTGAGCCCTGCAGATCTCCCTGTGTCTCACCAGACAGTCATCACATGACTCCCAAAGGTCTAGAAACTCCAGCAAATTCCTCAACAACAAGAAAAGCCAGGGGTAAATGGAGGCAAGAGGTGGAAAAGACCATGATGAAACCCCCTAGAAAATTCACAGGATAAATGAAAACTGACTTCCTCTCTGGACAAGATGACAGATAGTTTTCCCTCCTGTTCCCCCTGTTAGGTACAACTATCAACACTGCCCCTGGCCCAGCGATGACACAGAGAACTCTGAAAGGCAGCAGGGAGGGAGTATGCTGTGATGGGGCCCCAGCCTGAAAGACCACGGTGTCCTGCCCCTGTCCCCTGACACAGGAAGAGCTTGCACCCCCATCACCCAACACAAGAAGTGCTTGTTCCTAGGGCCCACAAATGGCTCACTCCTCTCTGAACATCAGGAGTGACTGGATGACCGGGATGGGGGATACAGAGAACGTTAGAACCAGCAGCCCTGCCTGCCCGCCAAACCGGAGCCTCTGCCCAGGAATGCAGAGGCTGCTTGGGGGGTGACTGCCCCAAGAGCCTGGCTGCCTAGGGGTCTGTGCAGGAAGGGCTCTGTCCCATGAGAAAAGACCCCTTCCCCACACAGAGACACCCAGGGAGAGATGGAACTGGGGAACGATATCCAGGAGCAGCAGGCACCTGGCTTGAAGATATTTTGTCCCTAAGGATCTGGGACTGTCACCTTCATATACCCAAAGACCAGAGAGAGCAGGTTTCAAAAACAGTTGGCCCAGGAGCCTCCTTTCCTGCAGGCCTGGTGCCATCTCCCTCCCTGTCAGAAGTAGCTGGGGTGACAGCAGGTTCTCACTCTACTTCTTCCCACCTAGGGGCCCCAGGCCTGGCCTGAGGACACCCTTCATAGCCTCACAGGTGGGAGCCAGCAGGGGACTGGAGCAGAAGATGAGTGAGCTGAGAGATGACACCCAGACTCTGGGAACTATGGTGCTGTGGGACCTGCAGCCCATGAGAACTCAAGCAGAGCAACTTCAGTAGGACTCTGAGGTTCCAACCATAGCAGACAAAATTCCACAATATTAGAAATCACCCGAAATACCAAGAGCCAAGAAAATCACAACTTGAAACAGAAAAGAATAAACATCTCCAAGACATCAAGAAGAACCAGATGCTGACAGGGCTTTTAAATCAGTGGTCATAGAAATACTTCAGTAACCGGTGACAAATATTAAATACCACACTATGGATTCTCAATAAAGAAATAGAAGTCACTGAAAAAATACATATGAAATTATAGGACTGACAAGAATAATAGTGGAGTTTTTTGTTTTTGTTTGGTTTTTTTTGGTACTGGGGATCGAACTTGGGACCTTGCGCTTGTAAGGCAGGCGTCGGAACCACTAAGCTAAATCTCCAGCCCCAGGAGTGGAGATTTTAAGATCCAGCTGATTGGCTGAGTGGTACAGAGGCCATGGCAGAATGCAGAGTCAATGAATGAGGATGGGACAGTAGCACTTACCCAGCCTGATGGAGAGAGAGCATGCTGGATGGAAAGGACCAGACCTCGGGGCCACGTAGGGCAGGAATGGGAGACTAGATGTTCATGGCATGGTGTGAAAGAAGGCCAGGGTGGGGCTGAAAGACTGGGAAAACAATGGCCAAAACTCAACAGAATTTGGGGAAAGACACCAAGACTCAGACCCAAGCTGTGCAAAATTGAAATGGGACAAACCAAAGGGAATCTAGGCCAAGACACATGGTAATTAAACTCCGAAAGCTAAACATAGAAGAAAAGCCTTGAAAGCAGCCAGCGAAACCAGCAACTTCAAACACAGGGAAGCAGCAACTCAGCAGAGGTCAGAGGAGGTGCCAGCTATTTCCTGAGTTCTGAAAGAAAGAAAAGAAATAACAACCATACTGTCTGTACACAGAAACATTATCCTTCAGAAATACACAGGAAATAGAAGCATTCTGAGATGGAAGCAATCTAAAAGACTTTGTTGTTAGCAAACCCACCTGTAAAGACTGCCTGAAGGTCTTCAAACCTAAGGAAGATGGAACGGGTGGGCTCTGGCAGCACCATGGAGGAAGATGAATGACAGGGAAAGTAGAGACCTGGCACACACAGTGGCTGTCTTTCTGCTGGTGAGACTTGGATGCCATATTTGATTATTAAATTCAACAACTATCAGTCACCATCTGACAGCCGAGGCATGGTGGGAAGGCAGAAGACTCTAAGTGATGTGGAAGTTCCACATTCATCTGAGGTGGGGGATAGGGGTGAGCAGGGGAATGGGGCACAACAGGGCCACCAGTGGACAGCTGAGTGTCACATGTGTGTCTTGTGATTCCCAGAGAAACCACACAAACTTAGACTGAAAGTCACTGTGAACAAATAAAAAATGCAATCCTATCAAATGTCTCTGTAACCCACCAAAAGACAAGGAGAGGGAAACAGGAGTCAGAGGAGACAGATAGAAAACAAAAATAAAATGGTAGACTTAAGTGTTAATGTACCCATAATTATCTTAAATTTAAATGATTTCCATATACCAATCAAAAGACAGAGGGACTGAGGGGAACAAAAATCACCACCCAGCCATGTACTTTACTTAAAAGAAAGTCACTTAAACTCGGTACCATAGGTAGGCTGAAAAAAGGAATAAAAGAAATGTAACATATGAACACTATTTTGCAAAGAGAAGAGACTACATTAAAATTTGGCAAAATACTCTTAGAAGAAAAAGAAAAAATACTGGAGGACAAAGAGGGACATCATGTAATGATAAATGATTTGTTCACTCAAAAGACTGGATAAATCTAAGTGTGCATGTTCTGAAGAAAAAGACTTAAAACACATGAAACCATCCCTGATGGGGCTAAAGTAGCTGCATGCTTTGACATCCCCATCCCCATCTACAGAAAATCCATCACACAGAGAAGAGCTGAGCTGCCCACGGATGGGCTCCAGGGTGACTCAGAGCCCCCACTCCATGGTAGCGATCACTGAAACAATCACCAACACATCCTGGAGCCACAGAATAAATCCCAAGAAATTTAAAAGAAAGAAAGCCATACTGAGAGTGAGTTATCCTGTGACAATGGCAACCAACTAGAAATAAGTAACAGAAAGATAACAGGAAAATCTCTAAATGTGGATATTAAACAACACATTCCCAATGGCCACATGGCTCAAAGAGGAAGTCTCCAATGAAATTAAAAAGACAAGCAAGTGAAGAAGAATGAGAACACAACAGAGTGAAGTATATGACACGCAGCCAGAGCAAGAAGAAGAATTTGTAACACCATGTGCCTCCATTAGCAATAAGGGGTATCTCACCCTGGGTTTCCAGCTCAAGAAATAAGAAAAAGAAGAGCAAAGTATATCCAAAGCAAGGAGAAGGAATCAGTGAAAATAAGGGCAAACACAAAAGAGGACATCAAAGAAGCAAAAGGTTCCTTCTTCAATCAATAAAGTAAAGAGGTCCCACAACTACTGACAAAAATACAGAGAGGACATGAATCATTAATATCAGAAAAAACATTGAGATCATCCCTGCACTCCTAGTCACTGAAAAGACAACAAGGTTACTAGTGCTTTTACACTCATAAATACCTCAACGTACAAGGGATGAACAAATTCTTCAAAGACTATGAACTACCAAAGCATGTAAAAAGTAAAAAGGGTCCCAAGCCATGGCCAAGTGGGATAGACCCAGGAATGTTTAACATTAAAGGAGTCAATCATCCTATCAGCAAGCTAAAGGAGGAAGTCATTTGACCATGTTGGTTGGGGGGTTGTAATAGCATCTGCCTCCCTAGATGCTTTTAAGAATGAAATATATTTATGAATATGTCTGGTACACAGTGGATGCTTAACAAATATGTTAGCTATTTTTATTTGCCCTCAAGTACAACTCTTACAGGAGCCTGATTCTGTTTTCCAGAAAGAGGAAGTGTGTAATTTTTTCTGTATGTTGCTGGATTTAGTTAGCCAGTATTTGTTAAGGATTTTTGTGACTATATTCATACGATATCTTAGCCCATAGTTTTATTTTCTTTTGATATCTTTGTCTGCTTCTAGCCTCATTATATTAGCCTCATAGAAGGAGCTAGAAAATCTGTGCTCCTCATTTTGGAAAGGTTTGTGAAGGACCGTTCTTAATTCTCCTGCAGATGTTTGGTAAAATTCCCCACTAAAGACATTTAGTTCTTGGCTTTTCTTTGGGAGAAGTTGATTAATCACTAATTCTGTCTCTTTATGCATTAAAGAGCTATTTAAATTTTCTATTTCTTCATGAGTCATTTTCCACAGTGCATGTCCTCCTGGGATTTTACTATGTCACCAAAATTATCTAATTTTTTGGCATAAAATCATCACATTATTCTTTGATAATCTTTTTTGTAAGGTTATTAGTCATAGTTTTTCATTCCTAATAGTAATCATTTGAGTCTTCCCTCTTTTAGCTTTGTCAGTGTAACTAAAGTTTTCTCAATTGTACTGATCTTTTGAAGAATCAGCTTTTGATTTAACTGACTTTCTCTAATGAGTTGTTAATCTGTTTCATGTATCTCTATTCTAATTGACAATATTCCCTCTCTTCTGCATTTTGGGTTTCATTTATTTGTCTTTCCTAATTTTTAAGGTGGAAGTTAGGTTATTGACTTGAGGTTTCTAATGTGGGCCTCAGCTCCGTCCGCTTAACTTTGATATGTTGTGCTTCTAGTCTCGTTCATCTCAGCATATTTTCCAGTTTCCCTGCAATTCCTTCTTTGATCTATTGGCTAAATAGGCCAGGGCCATTACTACATTTTTGTGAACTCCCGTAAATGTCCTTTTGTTGTAGTTTCATTTCACTGTGATTGCAGAATGTACTTGGTGTGATTTCACCCCTTAGCAATTACCGAAGGTTTTAATTGCTGACCTGTGCTCTCCTGGAGAATGTCCCGTGGCATTTGGCGTGGGTGAAGCTGCCTATGGATGAGGTTGGGTGGAGTTGGCCTGCAGTGTGTTTGATTCTTCTGTTTCTCTGTTGATCTATTGTTCTATCCATTATTTAGAGTGAGCTGTCAGTGCCTCTAACTTTTGCTGTTGTATTATTTATTTATTCTTTCAGTTCCTTTAGGTCTTGCTCCATGTATTTGGGGTTCTGTTATTAGGTGCACATAAGTTTATAATTTATATGTCTTCATGAGTTGACACCTTTCTAAATATAAATATAAACTATATAAATGTTCTTCTTAGTCACTAGTAACAATTTTTGTCTTAAAACCTACCTTGTCTGTTATTAGTGTAGCCACTGTGGCTCTCTTGTGGTTAGTTTGTATGATATAAATTTTCCTATAATTTTATTTCAAATTCTTTTTGATCTTTGAATGTAAAGCATGTCTCCTTAGTCAGGGTCTAGTTGGCTTATTGGCTTTTAAAAATCTATTTGTCATTCTCTACCTATTAATGAAATGGTTAAATTATTTATATTTATGTGGTTACAAGATTTATGTGCCCTTTTTTCCATTTGTATTTCAGACCTCTGCCTTATTTATTCCTATATACCTCCATTATTACCTTCTTTTGTGTTAAATATTTTTCTATTATGCCATTTCATTCTTTGTGAATTTTATTTTACTATATTTTTGTTACTTTTTTAGTGAGCATTTGGAGTTTAAAATCAATATGCTAACTTAAAACAATATCATTTGAGTTTGGAAAGATGACAAAGTTTGGGATGGTGAATGGATGGTGGACGGTGGTCATAGTTGTACAACACTATGAACTTACTCAGTCCCACCAAATGTCACTGGTTGGAATTAGTATGACACGATTACACTCTGTCTCCTGGTTTGCTGTGTTACTTGGTTGGTTTGTTTAGTGGCTTTTCTATAGTCTCTACTCCAAGTGAGCAGGCTGCAACCCTATTCCCTTATCTGGGTCAGCTGAAGGGGGCACGAAAGTTTCCTTAAATGTCGTGAATCAGTGAAGTGTTCAAGTGCTCAGAGCCGAGCACCATTGGTCTCCCTGAACCCTCACTGTCTGGTGCAGAGGACCCCAAGGTCAGCCAAGGGGAGAAGGGAAGTCCTCCACAGGTCTGTCCAGCACACGGCTCTCCCTGCCCGAACATGTGGCTTGCACATTCCCAGAAGCAGGGCAGAGCTTTTCAAAGCCACTTACAGACATCTCAGAGTTTATTTTGAAAGTTTTTGGCTAGCCTTTTGTTTGCCCCAACTATTGTTCCTATTTCAGACAGCCTGGATGTTAAACAATGGCAATCTTTTTTTTTTTTTCAACAAATGCTCTGGGGACAGGATTTTATTCACTGAATAATCCCTGAATAGGGTCAAAGGTAAGCTCTGTGAGCAGGACTTCTCAGAGAACTGTAAGACAGGTCAATAGCAATGGTGCCACTCAAATGAGGCTTTCTAGAGGCTCACAACCCTTCTTCCCTACTGTCTGTTAAGCTGTCTTTCACATCTACCATTGCGGGTGTTTACTGGTTCTCAAGGCTGATAGACTTGAATACATGAGGTTGGGAATAGGGCAAATGAAAACACCCCAAACCTTGCTGTTTTCATTGAGATTCAGACAATTTTTTTCCTTGAATAAATGTTCCTTGGATAGTTTTGAGTCTTTGGTTCATTTCCAAAGGTCTGAAAAGGCTGATTTTAACATAGTTTGTCAGTATTCTAGTTGATTTTAGGAGGAGTATATTTTAGGAGATCCTTTATCCACCATTCTGGAGAAGAAACTTCCCATGAGGTCTGTTTTATAATAATAAGATTGTCAAATTATCCGGAAAACATATACAATCATTAATATGAATTTCAAGACAGAGGAAACAAAACTGAAAGAGCAAAAAGAGTAATAGATAAATTCACAATAATATTTAAGGTTTTCTAAAACTATACTCTCAGTAATTGACAATACAAGGAGACAAATATCGTGAAGGATATTTTTGAATAACTTGGAAAATGAAAAATTTGTTTTATTTGATGGATTTTGTAGGATGCTACTTCCAGCGATTACAGACTACATGCTATTTAAAAGTCCACGTGGAGCATTCATCAAGAGAAACCATGTGCTGGGTCCAGGGTCAGTAAGTTTAGGATTAGAACAACGAAATATCTAACTACAGGTGGACTGAGTTATACGAAAAACATTTAGAAAACTTCCAAGTAGTTGACAATTAAAATAACTCATGGATTAAAGAAGAAATCGTAAGGTAAAATAAATCATAAAATGTTCTAATTTTTGCCATGCCTGCCTGGCAAGCGCATGGTCTTGAGTTCAATTCCCAGTACCGCAAAAAAAAGTTTTAATTTTTTAGCAGTGAAAATGCAACATATGAGCACTGGAGGATGAACAAAATCAGTGACTAGAACAGAATTTATGGCTTTAAATGTTTATGTTAGAAAAGTAGAAAGATATAGAACAGTCTTTAACAAGCTGGAAAAAAGAAAAGTGTGAAAGAAAGCCAAAGTAGTAGAAAGAAGGAAAAAACAAAGAGCAGAAATCAGTGAAATAAAAAAGATAGGCACATAATGCCCAAAATTAACAAACCCAAGATTTGTGTTGAGATTAAGAAAACTGGTAAATTCCTGACAAGACTAGAAAAAAGAGAGGACTACACAAGTGACCAATACCATGAATAACAAAGCAACTATAGCTATAAATCCTAAAAGGATAATAAGAGAATTTAATGAGTAATATTATGCCATTAAATTTGACAGCTTGATGAAGTAGACAAATTCTATGAAAAAATACAACTTGCCAAAACCAACAAGAGATAAAATAGGAAATATTAATGCTCCCATGTATATTTAAAAATTTGAATTCATCGTCAAAAAATTCCCATAAGGAGCTCTCTGAACCTGGATAGATTTGCAGACATAGTCTGTCCAACACTCAAGAAAAAAATACCAATCTTACACAAACTCTTTTAGAAACTGAAAGCGGGAACATCTCCAAGAGGCTGAGGCCAATGTAACCTTGATACCAAAACCGAACAAAGAGGTTACAAGAAAAGGAAACTGCAGGTCCCTAAAGACATAGGCACAAAATTTCTAATAAGGTTGAACAAAATGAGTCTTGACACCTGGGGACTTCAGACATTGGTCCTCAGGTGACACTGTACACCACGAGTGAAGGATGACAGAAGCCAAGGACCCACACTGGCAGCCATGGCAGTGAGTGAAGAGGAGACCAGTCCTTGGGGACCAGAGACTAAGGAGGTGCAGTGTGGAGGCCCCCAAGAAGGAGGCACAGCCTCCTGGGACGTAGGAAATAGGCTGTATCAGTCGGATTTCTGTCGCTGCAATGAAATAACTAAGGTAAGTGAAATAAAGATTTACTTTAAGATTCCAGCCCACAATCAAGTTGACCCTTTGTGCTAGGGTTCTGGAGAGGGTAGCAGGTCATGGCAGGAGCAGAAGCCAGGAAGAGGATGGGGCTGGTGCCCCATGCTCTCTCTCGAGGGCCTGACACCATGAGCCTCTCTTCCTCTCCTGGGTCCCCTCCTGAAGGGCTCACTCAGGCCCAAGACACAATGGTGAGGGCTGAGTCTTTAGTGCAGGGGCCTTTGGGGACACTAAGCCAAGCATAGGCTTTGAGGGGCAGCCACTTTAGAAACATAAGGATGTGGCCCTGAGGTTAGGAGGAACATTATGGCTTGGAGGAAGGGCACACTCAGCCTGGTAGGAGGAAGGAGGTGGTCACTGCAGGAGGGAAGCAGTAGGCAGTGGTGGGACATGAGGGAGGTCACCATGTGTCCTTAAAGTCAAGGAGCGTTTACACAGGGCAAGGACAGGGTGACATTCACATTCCACAGGCCCCCGGGTGTGGGGTGGAAGTTGGATGGGTGGATGAGGACAGGAGCAGGGCAGGGCCAGGAGACAGCACCACAGTCCAAGTGGAAGATGGATGCTGAGGGTCAGAACACAGTCCACACCCTTGGGAGAGCACTGTGAGGACAAAGAACCAGCCCTGGGGGGCCATGGGGCACAGGCCACGTGGGCTGCTGATGCTTACAGGCACAGGGTCACTGTCTCTACCACCCCAACCCTCACTGATTCATAGTCTTTCCCACTACTGTGAGCTATCTTGGAAGGCAGTTGAGGGTGAGCTTGAGGTCTTCCCAAGGGTTAGGGTGATGCAGGTGGCAGGGAGCACTGAGGCTGAGCCTGGAGGAGGGAAGGGCTGTTTCTCATGTGGATAGGTGGCTGGGTGTGATGGCAGCAGGCAGTTGTGCAGATGAACAAAGAGGACTGAGGTCGACCCTTCTGTTTCCCTGACAGCCACTCAGGGCCATGACCTCAGTGGTGCTGTCACAGCCTCCCCAGTCCAGGCACTAGCACTGCCTCTGTGGGGGAGCCAGGAATCCATGCTGAGGTCAAAGATCAGGAAGCACCAGTCCCATGGCTGATATCCCCAAGTCCTCTACCTCTAGCCACAGACACACTGTGATTCCTCCTAGAGAGGCCACAAAAGTTGCAGCAGCCATGGGCTTAGCCCAGCAGCTGTGTGGAAGTGTGGGAGCTGTCCATAAAGCAGTCACTTCCTCAGGTTCCCCTCAGCTTCTGTCCTGGACTTCCTAGGACACTCTGGAGACAGTAGCCCGGCTGCAGGGCTTGGCCCACCCCAATGCCTTCCAGAAGTCTTCTAGCAGGTCCAAAATATAGGTGGTGTGCTTGGGGATGCTCCTGCTCTCTGCAAGTAGGGCCCTCTTGGCCGCAAGGTCAGAGGAGCAGGGACCCTCTGGTGCATACCAGTGTTGAGTGAGGCCCTAAGAACAGCCAGTGGGTGGAGCGGGCCAAGCTGGATGCAGGAGCATGGCTCAGAAACACTTCGGCTACCAACCCTGAAGAGTTCTCACAGGTGCAAAGGCCAGGCCTGAAGCTGCCACCACTGAGGGGACAGCTGAAGTCACGGCCCAAAGCCTGAGGCTGTCTGTGAAGCAGAGTTGGTAGTGGGGCCCTGAGGGGCAATCAGGGCTCCAGAAATCCGGGGTAGGGATTATGAGTAGAGCTGATAGGGGAGGCTTGAAGCCACTGGGGTGGTGACACCAAGGACTGCAACACCAGGAGCTGTGGCACCTAGGGGTGGGAGCCACTGGCACACAAAGCCCGGGGCCACTGAGCTCAGGGAGCAGCACTTGCTGATGGGAGGTTCTGTGAAATGACCAGAAGGACCCCAGCGACTGGTAACAGCAGGTTACGGGGAGACAATGTTCACAACCATGGTGACTTCCTGACATCTGAGAGTGACAGGCAGGGGTAACGGGCTCTGACACACTCCGCCATCTCCCATTGGGTGCTGCAGACATGGGTTCTCAGACTGGAACACAAGGGAAAACGGTTCTCTGCCTGCGGCCCAATGTGTGGTGAAGTTGGACATCACGGGCCATTGCCACCTGTGGGGTTCTTCCTGCTTGAGTCCAGGGAGCTACGTGGCCAAGGCACACATGGGCATTACCACAACTATGTGCAGGTGAGGGAAGGACACAGACAAGTTCCTGGGTCAAAGTCCCGAGTGGGTTCTGAAAACAAGGATTTGGGTCCTGCTGGAGACCCAGCCTGAGCCAGTACCCTCCCTGTGGTGTGGGCCTGGCCCTCTCTGGACCCCACTTCCTCAGGGAAGATGGAGGTGGCTGGGGCACTCACACGGGGCCAGGCCCTGCTCCCCATGCCCACCCTGTATGGTCTCCAAGATCCATTATACTTCCCACTGCCTCGGCCTCCCCATCTGTGACATGGGGACTGATGACTTCACTGCCTGCCCTGGGGACCAATGGCTCAGCCAGTGGCACACATGGGTTCCAGGGGAGACGTACGCACTGTGTGGAGCAGAGTTTACACTTTTCCCCTCCACCCCTGCCAGAGACTTAAACCACAGGAATTTTTCCAGAATTTATTGCATAACATTTAATGATTGCAAACTAATTTAAGCTAAAAGGCTTCTTCAGTTAATAATGTCGGTAGTTCTCAGGAGCCCGGCCTGGCTTTGGCACGGGGGCATTTGTCAGGAGCAGCCTTAGTTTCTCACTCCCTGAGCCAAGTGGATCAGGCACAAGGTGACAGAGCAGGGCGGCAGTGAGCCACATGCCTGGGGCCCTGAGGCTCTTGTTTCTCAAGAGAGCATGAGAATGGTTAGACAATTCCAACCGACTACAGCCTGTGTGGCTCTGCCAAACAGCAGCACCACTCGGGTTTGTGTGTTTCTCTTCAAATGAAAACTGAGAGTTAAGCATGGGGCAGTGTTGTCAATCCTTACAGATACAGCAAACCTTTCTGTAAGTGCCCTTCGGTTGGGGACTTGGCTTTCTGTGTGGAGGGGGCCTGCAGTGTCTGCCAGGTGGCTCAGAGCAGGGAGAGGTATGCACAGCCCTGGGGGACTAGACCAGAAGCCCCGCCCCAGGCACCAGGAGACCAAAAGCCAAGGGTGCTCAGTCCTTTATGTAATAAGGTGTGGTGCTGCCCAGGAGCTACATACATCCTCCCATATGTTTTTGATTACTCTAGTTCTTATAGAGAATATCAAGGCCCCGAGGTGTGAGCAGTGTTGTGGTCTTACATGTGCAGTACAGATGCAGTTTTTAAAAGTATTTCTGATGAGGTTGCACACAGATGCAGAAGTGGCAGGTACAAAGGGCTGATATCACAGACCCTGTTAACACAAGGTGGTGACAGGGACACAGATGACTTGGGCTCATGTGGGAATTCTTCCAAGTGCTTACCCTGCTTCTGTGAGCCTGTGTGTGCCACAGGTGGAAGGATCGGTGAGCACAGGTGTGTGCTCACCCAAATGCTACTGTGTTGGGGTGCGAGGGGCCGACCAGGCTGTCCATCCAGAGATGACAGATGTTATCTTAGCCCAGCTGGCCACCCGAAGCTTACAAATGCTTCCAAGGCTGCAGAAGTGGCTTTTTACTTGAAGCCTCATGGTAATCGATGGCCAAACCTCTTTCCATCAGCAGTGTCCACCTAGATGGGCTGAGGATAGCAGTCTCTGGCTGTCCCACCTGCCACCAACTCAGGAGGAATGTCACACAGCACCTGGGGAAGTGTGCAGCTCAGCTGTGGCTGTCCTGGACGGCACAGCAACCCATTGTGATGAGAGCAGCTCCGGGGTTGATTCAGAGCATGAGCCTCACCTGGACACAGAGTGAAGGGAGTGAGGGTGCCACATGCAAAGCGCACACCTCCAGGCAGCCTGCCAGGCATCCACTGCTCCACATCCACTCTGACAAGTCTTCCCAATACCAAAACCTGCAATGTACTATGGGAACTCCCAATCTGTTAGGGTTAAGGACTTTGACTTTAACAAAGAGAGGGGAAATTAGAGGCATGTTAGAAGCTGGGTTTTACGTATTTCACTGCTATTATCTTCTTTGTGAGGGAGGATGGAGAAGCACAGTGTCTGTCACCACTCAGAACCAGAACAAGGATGGATTCCCCAAGATATCCCCTGAGTGACCCACTGTGCTGACCCTGGGGGCTGCAGTCCTGTTGGGGATGAGGGTGAGCTGAGCTCATTCTGATCTCCTTAAGGACCACATCTCTTGCCCCCAAGAAGCTGTGGGTGAGAGAGTGCCCAGGAAGATTCACAGTGTGAGAGCTGACTCCGAGCGGGCAAAATGGAACAACGTTCCTTTTCAAGAACTATAAGCTGATTTTCCAGCTTTAGGTATATTCCTCTGTGATTTAGGGCTCTCACTATAAATGCTGTGACTGAAAGCAGACATTGACAGAGGCCCCTGAGAAGCCAGGACAACTCACCAGGAAAACACATCCTGTGCTGCAGAACAGCGAGCAGGGACCCCGAAGGCAGAGCCGGCGTGTGGCCTCACCCGGCAGTTCTCCTGGAGCTGAGATGCGCTGCACCGGCTCTGGGCAGCTCCTTATGCTGCATGTATTCACATGTCCTCTCCTTTCATTTTCAGCAGCCATGATCATTCTGCTACAATAATCCAAGATATCTACATGCATTTTCTGAACACTATTGGCACTATTGTGGAGAGGCAACAGCGGGGTTAATTACAAGCAGAGGCTTCACTGCAAGTCCAGCCTTTGCTGAAATCCCAGGCCTTCCATCAGGACAAGTTACACATTCTTATGTTTACTGTTACTTGAGCGAAAGAAAAAACAAAAAGTGTATTTCAAGGCCTTTGGAGGATGTGTGTGGGGACAGAAATGCAAAGATATTTACTTATTAGGGTGTCCTTAACATGCTTTTGATAGCAAATGCTTGACCTTTGGGAAAAGTTCTTACTCAGTGGGACATGAGCATTCTGTGGTTTCACTTTCTCTCATCAGAGTCTCAGGTTTCTGTCCCTGTGAGCTACCACCATGAAGACTTAACCACCAGCAGAAGCCCCTCAGGACGGAGGGCTCTTCTGCCCTCCCATTAATGAAATATTCTCCAGAAAAGCAGTGTCAGAACACAAACAAACAGTGCTGCCCACACACTTACCCACCACTAATCTCCTGTGATCTCTGGCTTCTGTTCAGTAATTGCATTTATTTTGACTTGATTGTAAAAATGTGAGAGATGGAATTTCACTTGGTCTCAAGTTTGAAGGTTTACAGCCCAGAGGCAGCAGAGAGCGAGGTCGTGGTGCTCCTGTAACTGGGGTTAGGAGCCCAATCTGCATAGGAGGTTTTCGGGCCAAAGGAATAAGAGTTGACCCTCATATTTTCTTAGCAATTCACCAACAGTTCAGAACATTCTTCACAATTATTTTGCACTCCCTGTGTAGTTAATTGCGATCACTCTTGTTTCTAGGTCTCCAGTCTCCTCATTTTCCCAGACTTTGAGAAATTGAAGATGAACTCCTTCAGGGGGCCTGCAAATGGAAGCAGCAATGTCTCTCATGGGAAGTGCCCACAAGCTCAGAGTCCCCACCTTTGCTGGATCCACAAACACAAAGGTGCCTTAGGTCCCAGGGGTGCTGCTGTGAGGGACCCATCAGGGAGGAAGGAGGAATAGGCCGCCTACAGTTTCACTGCACATAGGAGCGCACCAGTCCAGTTTGGAAATTAGAGCGCAGGAAGCTCTATTACAAGACACAGCTCAAAATGCCTCTCGGGTGGTTAGAACCTCATCACCAGGGGTCCACCACCATGTGGGCAGCAGGCCTGACAGAACTCCACCAAGTGATGGAGTCATATAGTAGCCTAGCAGTATGACATCCAAAAACTCATTAAATGACAAAACCACGTGAAATATCTACCAAACTGCCACAGAGAAATGAAAGCATTAAGGCACAGAAAGTGGCATCTGGACTAAGTTAGGATGACTATGTATGAGCTGGGTGCTGGGCAGGTGTGACCAATGGGTCTGGATGGTGGTGGAACCTTGGATGGAGAGGGACTTGGGGTGACCATGCTCAAATGGACTGGAGGAGTACAGGGACCAACGTGGGCTGCAAACAGGGCTTTTGGGGCAAGAGCATGGTGTCCCCAGAGCTGGTGTCCAGGGAAAGAAGTGGGCTTTGTGGATGTGTGCTTTAAACATCTCCACACCTCATCTGCCAGTGGAACGCCAGGCTTAGGGGGGCCCCGACCCCAGAGGCCATGTGGAGAGCTCTGCTGGTGGTCCTGGGGCTTCTAGGTGGCAGGACTTTGAGGTCACAGAAGCACTATGTGTTGTCCAGGGTGGCTGTATCGCTGACATCCTTGGTGGAGATTGCTCAGTGTTGATGCTACCATCACTGTCATGCTCTTCTTGAATGTGTTCCCCTTTTCATCACAAGTTGGAAGCAGAGGGCTTCATGGCTGACCTCAGGGATTTTCCTCTGCTCACTCCTTTTAGTACTTCCGGGTGTGGCTGTGGATTTTCAGGGTGGATGTGTGTGACTCTTTTCCATTCCCTCTGCTTACACTCATCAGATGAGGATGATAAAAATCGTGTCCTTCATCGTCCTGATTGAAAAGCAAATTTGCTCATATCAGCCATGTTATTAGCACCAAATTCTGGCTTCACATTAATGTGTCCATGTTAGAATGATGCTTTCTTCGAAATTCATGATTGTGTGAGATATGAACAGTGACATAATAGTCATTTGTGACGATTGTCACTATCCTCACCCCAGGAAGCTTCTGGAAGCTGAACTCACTGAGCCCACCCAGTCAGGGACACCCTGGTGCCATCTCCTATTCAGGCTGATACTTCTGTCACCCTCTCTGCCGTAGAAGAATTTCAACAACAACTCAGGTGAATGTGACAGCTGGGATTTCAGGGAAAACCTTGACCACAATTATATGAATGTGCTTAGCTAGTATAAAAGAAGACAGAGAGGAGAGAGAGAGAGAGGGAGGATATAAAACATAATGCTAGGGAATAACAAACCATTTAAAATACAGACCTCAAATTTTATAAGAAAACATTAAGGATAAATCCACATTACCATGTTTAAAAATATCTGTGAAATAAACTATTTCACAGGAAAAGAAAAATTCCAAAATTAACTAATGAATCATGACACATGAATGTAATGATGTCCATCGAGATAGAGGTTTCCAGAACATGGGAAGGGTGTCTCTCTGGTGGCCTTATCGGTAAGTTTTAAATGCTAGCAATGTTTAGATGATCTTTACGTTATATAATCTGTTCCAGAGAATTAAAAAATATGAAAATTTCCCAACTTCTTTTTCATGTTAGCAGAGCTGTGGCATCTAAACCTGAAATAAAAAAAAAAAAAATGTTCGGTTTTCCTCAGCGGTGACTGGCAGGGCACACACAGGACTAGCAGCTGGTTTGAAGACTGTACTCCCATCATGTGATCTGCAGGGGTGATGCTAGCAGGTGAAAAATAAAGCCATCAGCAGAACCGCCTAACCAAACTGGTCAAAGGTGAGATGATACAAGTTCATCTCAAAACCTGTCAAGAAATTTCAGCACAG
The DNA here is from genome assembly GCF_053883595.1 of Heterocephalus glaber. Lineage (NCBI taxonomy): Eukaryota > Metazoa > Chordata > Mammalia > Rodentia > Bathyergidae > Heterocephalus > Heterocephalus glaber. The sequence continues at coordinate 16,924 of NW_028258507.1, read as the reverse complement.
ATTCTTATGAAAACTGGAGGTAACTCAGCAGCACGAGTGATGAGTGTCTAACAAAACCTAAAAAGCAGGGGATACATGACGGCAAAAATCCTGAGGAGTACTTTAAAATCAGTCGCAGGGAGGGTGTCTGGTGTGACTTGTGTCTCTGTGGAAACCTTGTCCACCACACTGAGGTGTGGAGACAGAATAAGTACCGTCCCTGGGGAGGACCTCAACTCACGCTGCCAATGGGGTCTTTTAGACTTGTCACAGAAAATCATTTTAGGATGCGAAGTAAGAGCAGTTGCCTGGACTAGCAGGCAGCTTTAAGGAAGAACACACTCTGAGATTGTGCAGGCCTTGGGGGCTGGACCTGGGGTGCCTCAGGTCATCTAGGATGTGTGTCCCTCAGGCATTCCTCTGGTGGGTGGGACTGTAGATGACATGGGTGGGGGGCCGGAGGAAGAAGGTGCAGCTCCATGTGCCAGGAAGCACAGGCCCAGTTCACAGGCTTATTGCATCTTTAAGACTCAGGAATTGTTTTTGTAGTGAGTTTCCTAGTAGACAACAAAGCATTGTGACCTTGGGTAACTTGGTGTCCTCAAGCTGCAGCTTTTCTTAACAGTACAAATTTGAAGGTAAGATGTCTCTTCTCTCATTTATGGTCTTCTTTATTTTCCTACTCCACCCTAAGAACTGTAGCTGTAACTAAGCAGGTGGAGGCCAGGTTGTTGGCCAGGCAGCATGTAGATAACAGTGGCCTCATGGTGGTCACAGGCAAGGAAAGCTAGTGGATCACACTCCTTTTGAAACTTTGGGGCTGAGTTTTGCTCCCCAAATGGATATGTGAAGTCCTAATGCTCAGGACTTCAGAATACATCTGGACTTGGAGTTGAGGTCTTTAAAGAGATAACGCAGGTGAGATGGCTCATGACACTGACTCATATCCTGTAAGAAGAGGAGATCTGACACATCATGCAGAGGGCGACCTTATAAAGACACAAGGGAAGATGCTGTCTGCAAGCCAGGCCTGCCACACCGGGTCGGAGGGTTCTTCCCTTTAGGAGCATAGCCAACAAGCTGGCCCAACCATCAAATGTTACAGAATTGTGAAATGGGGTTGTGCACCTTGGCTGAGCCCACAACAGCCACTCTGATGACAGACAGGGAGAACTCAGCTGTAACCTCTGAGTTTGCAGAATCTCTCTCCTCCCTCCTCCCCTCCTCTCCTCTCCCCTTCCCTCCCCTCCCTTCCTCTTCCCTCTTCTCTCTCTGTGCCTCTCTTTTTCTGCCTCTCTCTCCTCTCTGTCTCTCTCTCTTTCTCCCCCCACCCTCTCTCTCTCTCTCCTTCTCTGTCTCTGCCTCTTTCTGTCTTTGTCTTTCTCTCTACCCCCTTTCTCTCTCTCTCTCTCTGTCTCTACATCTCTGTCTCTCTATCCTCTCTCTCTCCCTCTTCTGGTAACTCAGGAGTGGAGAGAGCGACTGCTGCCTGCCCTGCAGCTGCTTCTTCTTCCCAAGTCAGTGAGGTCACCGTTGGAAGCGGCATCTGTCTCCCGCTCAGGTCTTTCCACCTCTCCAGGGCCCAAACCTCCAGCCCACTGGACCCGCTCTGGGGTCCAAAAGAAGTATTTCTTAGTCACTCTGACCAAGGCGCTGAGACTGCGTGGCTCTAATGAGGAGCAGATGAGGGTGCACATGCCATATCCAAAAATCTGGGGAAGTTGAGAAAGAGGAAAACACCAATATTGCCAATTCCCCCGGAGCTGCAAGTTCACACACACCTCACTGAGCCATGGCCTGCGTGCTGGTAATGCAGTGACAGTGGCCCTGCCCTACTGGAGTTAGACCATGTTGGGCTGAAGAAGAAACCAGCTCCATGGAGCAATAGCAGCTGCCCCTCTGGGACAGGGTGACAAGGCTGTCTCACTGTCTGGGAGCTGAAGATCAGCCCTCCATGAGCACCGCCATCATCCAGTCCAAAGCTGTGACTCACTCCCTGTGGGAGCTGAGTAGGATGGCAAGGCAGCAAGAGGCTGTCAGAGTGTGATGTGTCTGTTCAAACCCTGTCACACACAATTGCTCTGACTTGAAGGCTGGGGCTGGGACACACGCCAGACACAGGCAGCGAGCTCTGTGCAAGTGCTGTGGAAACCGAGGACCCCAGCTGGAAGCAACAGAAGCTGCAGAGCTTCTGCCCCCTCTTCCTGTGCAGGGGACAGGGCAGCCCCTGGTCACCACCCACGGTGCACACTGGACCCCAGGCTACTGCCCTGTCTCTGTCCTATGAGGAGGAGACAGGCCATAGGAGACCCAGGTCTGCCTTACCCCAGACTCCACTGGGCCCCTTCTCTGCTTCACCAAGACCCAACTCAGTCCCCTGGCCTGAGCTCTGGAATGCCCCCCAAAGCCGTGAACAGTGGCTTAACAGAAATTGAAAATGTTATTTAAAGAAAATACTCCCAGCATCTCTGAAGCCTCCAAATCCTTTTTTTTTATATTTAATCTTTTTATTGTTATAAAAGGAAATCGATTTATTAAGGAAATTAGAAAAATACAGAAAAGCAAAACAGTAACAATAAAACCCTCCTCCAGTCTACTCCCACAATGAAAACCAAATTAGTCAAATTGTTTTGTCCCACAAAACCTTTGACTGAGCTATGTCTCTTGTTCTAGTGTCTTGTTGCTGCATGTCCTACAGTGCAGGGAAAGCACACTGAAATGTGGGCTCACATTCAGATATTAGGACCAGGTTCTGGAGAACCCGCTTAGGGACTGTTCTGATGTGAAGTATGCACTCAGTCTTCCTTCAGGCATGCAGTGCCCGAAATCCTTGTAATCTTTAAGAGAATGGTGATGAGGCCAGTAGCCTGGGTGGCTTAGAATGGGGCTGGGACATCTGGGGCCCGTGACTGCACCTGCAGGGGTGAGGTTTATATTGGGGACAGAGCCCGCAGCCTGTGGCATCTGATGCCATCGCTGGGTGGACAGGGTCAGAGTGGAATTGAATTATAGAACACACAGCTGGTATCCAGGCTGAGATGTGTAGGAAAGCCAGAGATCTGAGGTCACAGAGGTGTCATGTGGTCTTAGTACTAAGTTTGTTCCTGCATTTTTAGAGAGGGAGTGAGATCAAGGTTTCCGAAGCCGCCCACCAAGGTTGCTTTCCAAACTGCTGGGTAGGTAGACCTTTGATTTTGATCCAGAAGTTGTTTGAACCTAATTGCCACATTTTCTCACTTGAATGTGAGCCAGTTTATGCTGGGCCAATCTGCCTGAGACCACTGTGGTGCTGCCAAAATGCTGTGCAACACGTCCAGGGGGCTTTTGGTGTTTTTCCCATGTGCTGGGTATGAACCCCTGCTGGCCACAAACTGTGCAGCTGAGCTGCACCCCAGCCCTTTCTCTTTTTATTCTGTAGCATGGTCTCCCTAAGCGGCCCAGGCCAGCCTTGAACTTGCCATCATCCTGAATCAAAGGATGGCAAGCCGCAGTCATGGGTGTGTGCCACTGCCAGCAGGGCTTGGTCGTTTTCGGCCTTACTTCATTTTACTTTCAGTGTAGGGCCTTGTGTGCGCTAGGCAAGGACTCGGCCCCAGCATGTGCACTTTGTTTCCTCTGGAGTTTATTTAGACAGTGAGGTGAGCTCCATCACCCCAAGCGAGAGTTGAGGGCACCAAGGGCAGAGCTAGCATGTGACCCCAGCAGAGTGAGGAGGATGCAGAGCCCACCAGAACGCCATTTCTGCAGAGGTGTTGCATTCGAGCTCAGCTCTGCAGGGCACTGGAAAACTTTAAAACTGGGCACAGAACTGAAAACAAGCTGAATTTCCAAATTCTATCATGCCAAATTCTTTCACAAACCTTACATTTACGAATGTAAATAACATTCCTCTTGGCAATGCGCATCTGTTATCTAGAAGCTGAGAAACTGGGATGCAGAGAAGGTGCCCTGTACAGAACTGAAAACAATCAGTGGCCCTAGACACAGAGGCTTGGGACCCAGGCAGGCAGGTGGGGGCCAGCACTTGGTGATCCACACCACAGATGCACGGGCACAATCAGCTCTGCTCTGGAGACTGCAGCACAGAGAGGACGAGGGGCCTGCCTGTCATGCCGGGTGCTCTGGGGAGCTGGGCCGGTGGCCCTCAGACCTTGCCTTTCCTGTGGCCCAGTGCAGTCCCCTGGGGTTGATCAAGAAAGGTGCTCCATATAGGCGTTGGGTGCTACAAAATGTGCTGTGTCCTCCTGGCCCATGTGAGCTCACTGGACTTCCTGAGTGCCCTCCTACAAATGCAGTGGGCGGCTCTACAATCAGTTTGTATCACCCACCTGTACCACGTGCCCCCAGCCCGCCCACACTTCCATCTGTAAGTTGGGACAGCAGCATGGGGGGGCACCCCACAGTCCAGGGGAGCAGCCTCAACCCACTGCCTGGTCAGACCTGGGCAGTGGTGAGAGAGGAGGGGTTTGCTGTAGCAGGTCAGGACAGTCTCAGGAGCAAAGGAATAGACAGACCTAGCTGTAAAGATCCCAATAATAGGCTGTGAGGGAGTGGGGCTCTGGCAGGCAGGGCAGGGGCCTGAGAGCAGTGTGCATCCCTCTGCCCTCTGTACCCTCTGGGCCTCAGCCTCTGCCTGCCTGTTGGTCACAGAGAAGCCCTGGGCCTCCCACCCTTCCACAAGGCCACAAGCCTCTGCACCGAGAGCAGGGGAAGAAAACAAATCCTGTTCCGCCTTTGGGGTATCTATCTGTGAGTGTCAGCCTATACAGGGCTCTGTGCAAGGGAGCAGCAGGGACAGGTGGTTATTAGGACGGCAAACCTGATGTTTGCAGCAAACTAACTGGGAAAGAAGGAGGAAGGAGGGAGAACAAAGGACAAAAGACAAAGGAGGCAAGAGTTCTTGCAAACACAGGCAGTGGATTTGGAAGGAAAGGCCCGGCATCTTCTAGAAGCTTCTCACCCTGAGAGACACTGTGCTGTCACAGTTGACACCCCATCTCCCATGCTCCTCTATACCTCACAGGGGAAAGGGACATTTTTATTGTGCAAAAGATGACAGTATCTGAGTGAGAGAAGGCCAGGATGAAGAGCGAGATTGGTGACAGACAAGTAGTCAAGTAGATGCTTGAGAAGAGAATAGCTAAGAAGATTCAGCTCCCATGAGGGCACTGCAAGTTCACCTGAGATCATTCACTGTGCTGTGAGGTTTGGGAATCACATGACGGAGGTGCACAGTTCAGATCTGAGCCCACAGGGTGGGCACCCGGGGAGTGCAGCCTAGGGGAGGGCATGGTGGGTGGAGGAGTATGAGACCCTGGAGTAGCAGGCCCCCTACACCGGGTGCTGTGGCTGCATGCTGTGTCTGTGTGCTGTCAGAGAGAAGCCTGCACTCTGCCTCGGTCCTCCCCACCCCACCCCTGCTGGGCTACTCAAGGCACGTCAAGCCCTAGGGAGAGTGGGGATCCAGCAGCAGCAGACAAGGACAGGGACCTAGGCACAGCCTAGCCTCTCTCTGTCCCTGGAGGAGGCCTCAAAGAGGACAGGGATGCCTCACCCAAGCCAAACTCTGTTGTGCTGCAGGATAGGAGAGCACAGCCATTCTTGGGGATAGCCACCCTGCCCAGAACACATTGTTCCCACTTCAGATCCTCTCTGGAGTTGTAAGGAGGCCTCCGAGCTACATCTTGGCTTGGGGCACTGTTCAAGCTTATTTTGAAGTGATATCTCCATAGGCAGCTGTTTTACAATATTTCCCTTTTTGATACAGGTTTACAAAAAATGTTTGGCGGCTGTTGATTTTCTAGGAGAAGCTTTGCTGAGGTTGGTTTTACTGGTGTGAACTTGGCTGTTCTAGTTGGGAGGAGCTTGGGGCTTCACTGTCACTAGCAATGGCTGCTGTTTTCATCAGGGGAGCTCTGATCTTCACTGAGCTGAGTAAGGTGGTGTATGCCTATTGTCCTAGCTGCTTGGGAAGATGATGCAGAAGGATTGCTTGAGCCCAGGGGTTGGAGATCAGACTAGGCAACATAGCAAGACCCCATCAAAACAAAAGAAAAATAAACAAAAAACTTCATCAGTTGAATCCAAGGGAAGTGTGGTGGTGCCCACCTCTAATCCCAACTGAGGCAGAAAGATCCTGAGTCCAAGCCCAGCCTGGGGCACACAGTGAGTTCAAAGCCAGCATGGACTACTTATCAAGACCTTGTCTCAAAAAAACAAAAAAGAAAAAGAATCCACTGTTAGCAATTCTAGTAGAACATTTATTAATATTTTGTGTTGTTACATCTCCATTCAAAAAAATAATACTAATCACTAATTCAACCAATTTTATCTCCTGAATTACTGAAAATGTTTAAACACATCCCAGTTGATGCACTAATTACACTTTTTTTGCACTTTATTAAATTCTTTTATTGGTACATTGTAGGTATACAACACAATTACATTTCTTATTGGGAATTGTACCTTTACATAATGCATCTTGCTTCTTATTTTTTCCCCATTCCTAGCCCTCCCTTTACCCCCTCCACCCTTCCCTATTTACAAAGACTTTATTTCCATTTTTTCCATTTCTCATCATTTTTCCTTTCCCTTCTTTCCTTTCCCCTGCCCCTCCCACTACCCCTACCCCTTTGGACCTTTTTTTCCTATTTTGCATTATCGATTATTCATTCTAATCATTGGTACATTTTAGGTATACAATATAATGACATTCATCATTGGAAATTTGCACCTTTACATAGTCTCTCTTGGTTCTTATTTTTCAGCCTTTCCTAGCCCTCCCTTCAACACCCACGTTCATAGCAGCACAGTTTGTGGTAGCTAAAACTTGGAAACAGCCCAAATGCCCATCAACTGGAGACTGGATCAAGAAAATGTGAGGTGTTTTTTTTTTTTATAAAATGGAGTATTAACTCAGCCATAAAAAATGAGAAATTAGAGACATTTATAGCTAAGTGGATGCACATTGAGGCAATACTCTTAAGTGAAATAAATAGGACACACATGTATAAATACCAAATAGTTTCTCTGGTGTGAGAAACTGAAAGTGTAAATAAGGACTAAAATGTATAATAGGTAATGCGAAATAGGAAGAAAAGGGGCAAAGGGGAAGGAAGTGGGAGAGCTAGGGAAAAGGATAGAAGGGAATGGGACTAATTACATTTTTAAATTCTAAAATCGATCATTCAAAAAGAAGTACGATGCAAAATTTAAATTATACTTGTTTAGGGAAAGTCTTCTATCATACCTATCCATTAGGATGCCTATAGAATATGTAATCAAAATCAGTTTCATAGCTACATTTTATTCAGTAATCATGAGTATAGTAGATATTGTATATAATAGCACTTTCAAGGTAGTATGCTGTTATGTTGTAAAAAATACAATTTCTTAACCAACAATTTTTACTGTCTGGGCATGTGAAGCAATATATTTTGTGAAAGAAATGACAAAGAATATAGCTTGATGATTTCTGTGGTTTTTATTCATTGACAAAGAACAATAAAGAATGACAATTTCATATAAATCACCTTTTCTCAGATAAAAGCATAATGATAACTATATAAAAGCAAGTGTTAAATTGCCTACTTCTAATGAATAACTCTTAATTTAGTAGATTGTATGAATAATGCATTTCTGCTCTGAAGAGAAATTTTAGCTCTTGATGATGCCATTATTTTGCTTGATTTATTGGACATGTTGATATGTGTTTAAAAGACAAAAAGGTAAAAAAAAAAACTGGACGCCAGGTCTGATAATGCATGCCTGTGATCCCAGCCCTCTGGGAGACTGAGGCAAAGGATCCAATTGGCAACTTAGCAACTTAGCAAGACTCTATCTCAAAATAAAAAATAAAAAGCTGGATAAGTAAAAAAAAACCCAAAAAACCCCACAACTTTTGGCTTTGGTTTCTATAAAAATAAAAGGATGGCTCCAGACTTCCAGAGACCCACTGTGAAGTCATTCCTTTGAGGACAATGGTGATCGTCTACTGTCAGGGCCATAGATTTCACGTGGCAGGGCCTTGACCAGAGCCCTTTGCTCTCAAGGGAATCTGGGGCCTAGGAGTCCCTCACTGCCTGCTCCTTGGATGTCAGGAAAATCCCTCATCACACAAAAGCATGTGTGCACACACACACACTTCCCTCACACCACCACCTCTCTGCATGGTGGCGTCAGGAAAGCAGGGTGCCCTGGGTCACTGTCCCCTCAGGCCCTTGCACCAAACAAGGGTCCCCTCTAACTCAGGGGATTCCAAGGTCCTAGTGGTGGTAGCTGCTGAGTATCTAGGAATGGGAGGGGTCTAGGGTCAGGGAGCACCTCCCAGACAACACCTTGATGCCCTCACAGTGGGTACCCCACATCTCCAGGTCACAGCAGCTTAGCCAGGGCCTCCTCTTGTCATTGGGCAGCTCCTTTAGAAATGGCTTGCCAATCAAATGTATTCTAGGTCTTCTTGCCTCGAACAAAGAATTGGATGAGACAAGCCAATAACGGTGCCAAGAGTTTATTTGAAAAATGTGGGGGGAAGAGGTAGGGGAAGAACCAGCTCTGTAGAGCTAACTTGGGATGCACAAAGAAAGGAAAGGATAAAAGCAAAGGTAAAAGTGCACCCTGTGTCTACCGTAGGGAGTTCCAATATTAGGCTCTTATGGAGACTTGTCTCTTTTATGCGGTCCATATCTCATGGGAGCTCACGAGAAGTTCCACATATAGGGTTCTGGGAATTATTTGGGGCCATCCTGGGATCTTGTAATTGACAGGTGCCACCTATTTCCCCAGCCAGCTTTGCCATGTCCTACCTCCTATATCACTCTTGCACTGTGCCCATAGGAAACTGGGTATAACTCTAGCAAATTCAGAAAATCAAAGAAGATAAAATTCTTCCTAGCTCACTCAGCCCTTGAGGTCAGCATTCCCTCTATACTGACCCAGACACAGACATGAGAAAAGGAGCTGCAGACAACATCCCCCCGAGAGAGGCAAGGGCGCTAGGTGCACCTGGGTCCAAGTAAGTGAGTTTGGTCCAGCAACTCAGGGCGGATTCAGTAGGGTGACTCACCAGACTAGGAAAGGAGAAAGGGAATCCAGGTGTCCAGTCACAGAGGTGCAGGCATTCCTCACACGCGCCTCACACTCCTTTCGGATAAACTGTTGGAGCAGCATTATTCACAGTGGTCAAGTGTGGGGCAACCAAGATGTAGTCTGCAGGTGAAAATAAGAGTGTTCTGTTCCTTATCCAGACCATGGAATGTTCCTCAGCAATAAGAGTATCGAGGTGCCAGGCCATGAAAACACATGGGGACCACACAGGACCTCCAGTGCTCATGCCTGGGTGATCGTAGGATTCCCACTCTGTGACCCTCGGAAAAGGAAGAGTGACAGAGACAGGAAGAGGATGGATTGGTGGGTGCCAGGGGCTGGGTGTGGAGAAGCAGAGCAGGACATCTCAGGACAGGTGATTCTGTCTGGCACTGCAGGAGCCTGCAAGTCACCACAGTCTTGACTCTGGGATGCACGTGCCTGGGAATGTTCCAGAAGCTCTTTGTGTGGCTGCAGCAGATATCAGTGGTCTCCAGTGCTCCGTCCACACCCAAGACCGGGTAGGGTGGCTACCCTCTCTGTGGGCTCCAAGGGCCCCTCCTCTGTGCTGCTCTGTAACACACCACAGTGCAGAGAAGGTTCTCAGGTGGCCCACAGGCCCTGTGTAATGAGGCTCAGCCTACACCTTCAGCTCCCTCTCCTGTCTTGCTATGCTCAAACAATGGGCTCTGGCCTTGTCTGTTCACCTGAGACCAGCTGTTCAATACTTTTCTCCTTGCTGAGACAAAATGCCCAACACCTACAAGTTAAGGGAGGAAAGTTTTAGTTAGCTCACAATTTGTAGAGATTTCAGTCCATAATCAGCTGGCTCCAAGGCAGGATGGCATGGCAGCGAGACTTCACAGAGGAGAAACAGTTCATGGCAGGCAGAAGGCTTCAAAGCAAGCAAGGGAACTTAGCAGCTTCTTTCTGTCACTTTTACATTCTATCTAGGCTACTGGGATTAGGGTGGTGCCAAACCAATCAGTGGACTGATTTAGTAATCACTTACCCTTAATCCTAGCACCCTTAATCCTAGCATTGCACCATGACTCAATCACACACCCTAGATCCAGACACCTCTGAACAAGCCCCACCTATGATTGCATGAGACTCTGGGGGGATGTCTAGACATAAACTATAATACTAGCCAAGCTCTTTTCTGCCCCAGGCCCTTTGTACATGTAGTTCTCATGCCAGAATGCTCTCCTCTACACTCCTGAGTCAGTCTGGGTCTACAGGTCGAAGGTAAATGCCACTGACCAGGATGCATTTCCTTTCCCCATCCCAGGCCACATGTGATTCTTGACATCAGCCACAAATCAGTTTCTGATCCAGTAAGAATCTAGTGCCCTGAGTGTAGAGGAGGCTTCCAAGTGGGCGTGTTGTGGCTCCCAGCAGAGAGGAGGTGAGCCATGCAGGTGCCAGGTACACACCACCTGCCCTGTAAAAATGAGAAGACAGGTAAACAAACCTCAGAACCAGACTTCCAGATCACCTACAGCAACCCCAAAGGGAAACAAGATGGAACATTCTGATACTCAACAACCTGGACTCCTGAACTAGCAACGAAAGAGAGGATCTGGAAAAAATGAAATCAGAAATAATTTCTCACATAACAGCAGAGATTGTGCCTATAGTAAAAGACATGATTAATAAATTTAGACAGGATACAGATTAAAAAATAGAGGAGCTGAGGACCATGATGGAATGCCAACATAGGAAACAAATTGAATCTATAAAACAGATGCAAATAGATTTCCAGGAGATGAAAAGCTCCATTGAAAGTCTATGCAGCAGAATGAGCCAATGTGAAGACAGAATTTCAGATATAGAAGATAAGATTGCAATTAATGACAAGGAAAAGAAAAAATTCTTTAAAATTGTAAGGGACCACGAGAAATCAATCCAACAGTTGCTAGATGATGCAAAGAAGAATAACATAAGACTGATTAGAGTCAATGAAGAAACAGGAGAGAGTGCAGATGACATAAAAAAAACTGTTCACAGAAGTGATGGCAGAAAACTTCCCAAACAGGGGGAAAGAATTTGACATACAGATAAGCGAGACATATAGGACTCCAACTAGCCTTGATCAAAAAAAATCTACACAGAGGCATATAATTGTTAAGATTTCAGAAACCCAACAGAAGAACAAAATTCTATAAGTAGTTAGAGAAAAGAAACAAATCACATACAAAGGAAAGCCCATCAGAATCACAGCAGACTTCTCAGTGCAAACACTCAAGGCAAGAAGAGCTTGGAGTGATGTATTTCAAGCCCTAAAGGAAAACAGCCTCCAACCCAGATTGATGTACCCTGCAAAAATATCTTTCAAAATTGATGGAGAAATAAGATACTTTCATGACAAAGAGCACCTCAGGAACTTCATGAATACCAAATCGGCATTCCAAAAAATTTTTAGACAAAATCCTAGGAAAAGACAGCAAGGATCACAACTCCAGGAAACCCAGCAGAATGAATCCACCAGGAACTACAAGAAATTAAAAGCAAAGGGGGAGGATCAAACAAAAAGAAAAAGTCATTACAATGATAAGTCAATACCTATCAGTTATAACCATCAATGTTAATGGTCTCAACTCACCAATCAAAAGAAATAGACTGGCAGAATGGGTTAAGAAGCAAGATCTAACAATATGCTGCATACAAGAAACACACTTAATTCAAAAAGAGACTCACAGACTGAAAGTTAAAGGGTGGAAAACAATACTCCATGTGAGGGGAGCCCGAACAAAAGCAAGAGTACCTATCCTCTTTGCAGACCAAGTGGATTTCAAACCCACACTGATCAAGAGAGACAAGAAGGACATTATATCCTTGTAAATGGAAGAATCCAACAGGAAGAGATGACAATCATAAATATCTATGCACCAAACACTAGTGCACCCAAATATATAAAACAAATTCTAATGGACATGAGAAACCATATAAGCACTAATACAATAGTAGTGGGGGACCTCAATACCCCACTGTCACAAACTGATAGATCAACTAGACAAAAAACAACCACTGAAATACTAGAACTCAATCAAACTCTTGAACATATGAACTTAACGGATGTTTACAGAGTGTTTCACTCCACAAAATCAGAATACATATTCTTCTCAGCTGCACATGGGTCATTCTCCAAAATAGACCACATACTAGCTCACAGAACAAATTTAGGTAAGTGCAAAGGAATTGAAGTTGTCCCCTGTATATTATCAGACCATACTGTGATGAAATTGGAGATCAACAGCAAAGGAAACTGCAAAAACTTCATAAACACATGGAAATTGAACAACACACTTCTGAATAACCAATGGGTCACAGAGGGAATTAAAGAAGAAATCAGACAGTTCCTTCAAATAAATGACAATGACAATACAACATATTGGAATCTATGGGACACAAAAGCAGTCTTACTAGGGAAATTCATAGCAGTGAATACGCATATTAGGAAAACAGAGCAAGCCCAATTCAACAACCTGATATTGAACCTTAAGCTTCTAGAAAGAGAAGAACAGGACAAACCCAAAGCTCATACAAGGGAGGAAATTATAAAGATCAGAGGAGAAATCAATGCAATGGAGACTAAGAAAACAAGACAAAAAAATCAATGAAGCCAAGAGTTGGTTCTTCGAAAGAATCAACAAAATTGACAAACCCTTACCCAACCTTGTCAGAAAAAGGAAAGAAAAGGCCCAAATCCATGCAATTAGGAATGAAAAGGGTGAAATTACAACAGACTCAGCAGAAATCCAGAGAATCATCAATACCTACTTCCAGAACCTATATGCCAATAAGATGGACAACACAGAAGAAATGGACAGATTCCTAGATACAGATGAATTACCAAAGTTGAACAAAGAAGACCTAAAAATTCTAAACAACCCAATATCAATCAATGAAATTGAAAATGTAATTAAAAACTTACCAACCAAGAAAAACCCCGGTCCTGATGGCTTCACTGCTGAATTCTACAAGACATTTAGAGTGGAACTACTGCCACTACTGTTTAAACTCTTCATTGAAATTGAAAGGGAATCAATACTCCCAAAATCATTCCTGGAAGCAAGCATCACCTTGATCCCCAAAGCAGAGAAAGACCCAACTGAAAAAGAGAACTATAGGCCAATCTCACTAATGAACATAGATGCAAAAATCCTCAATAAGATACTGGCAAGCAGAATGCAGAAGATCATGAAGAAGATCATACACCCTGACCAAGTGGGATTCATCCCAGGGATGCAGGGATGGTTCAACATATGCAAATCAATCAATGTAATACACTATATCAATAGAGCCAGGGACAAAAACCATATGATCATCTCCATAGACGCAGAAAAAGCATTTGACAAAATCCAATACACATTTATGATAAAACCCTACAAAAAATCAGAATAGACGGTCTCTACCTCAATCTGATAAAAGCCATCTATGAAAAAACAACAGCCAGTATCATACTAAATGGTCAAAAACTGAAATCCTTCACACTCAAATCAGGAACAAGACAAGGATGTCCACTATCACCACTCTTGTTCAATATAGTTTTGGAAACATTAGCCATTGGAATTAGACCATGAAAGACAGAAATAAAAGGAATGAAGATAGGAAATGAAGAAGTCAAATTGTCATTATTTGCAGATGACATGATACTGTATATAGAAGACGCCAAGAACTCCACCAAAAGTCTTCTAGACTTAATAACCAAATTCAGCAAAGTAGCTGGATCCAAAGTCAACACACAAAAATCAATAGCTTTTCTCTGCACGAACAACAGACTCACTGAGAAATACGGCAAACAATTCCTTTCACAATAGCATCCACAAAACTGAAATACCTTGGAATCAACCCAACAAAAGAAATCAAAGACCTCTTCTCTGAAAACTATAGCACTTTGAAAAAAGATGTTGAAGGGGATATCAGAAAATGGAAAGGCATCCCTTGCTCCTAAGTAGGAAGGATCAACATACTTCCAAAACTGCTATATAGATTCAATGAAATCCCACTTGAAATCCCATTTGAAATCCCAGCAGCATACTTCATGGACCTTGAGAAAACAATCCAAAAATTCGTTTGGAACAAGAAAGACCCAGAATAGCAAAAGCAATTCTAGGTAACAGAGACATGGCAGGGGGTATTACAACCCCCAAGTTGAAACTATGCTACAAAGCCACTGTGCTAATAACAACATGGTACTGGCAAAGAAACAGACCTGAGGACCAGTGGAACATATTAGAAGATGCAGAAACAACGCAGACACACTCAGCCATCTCATCTTTGACAAAGGAGCCACATACCCTCACTGGAGGAAAGATAGCCTCTTTAATAAATGGTGCTGGAGAAATTGGGTTTCAACTTGTCAAAGATTAAAACTAGACCTATATCTCTCACCATGCACTAAACTAAAATCAAAATGGATTAAAGATCTAAATATTAAAATAGAAACTCTGAACCACTTGGAACAGAGGTTAAGTAGAACTCTTGCCAACAATGGGGTAGGAAAAGATTTTATGAACAAAACCTCAGTTACCCATGAACTAGCACAAACAACAAGTGGGATCTCTTTTTACTAGAAAGCTTCTGCACAGCAAGAGAAACCACCAGCAGTGTGAAGAGACAACCCACTATGTGGGAAAATATTTTCACCAGCAGTCCTTCAGACAAAGGTCTACTATCTTGAATGTATAAAGAACTTAAAAAAATCAGACCTCCCAAATTTAAAAACCCAATCCAAAAATAGGCATCTGAAATGAACAGACATTTCTCACACAAAGAAGTAGACATGGCAAATAAACATATGAAAAAATGTTCAATATCACTGGCCATTCGAGAGATGGAAATGAAAACAACACTGAGATTCCACCTCACTCCAGAAAGAATGGCTGCTATCATGAAATCAACCAATAACAAATGCTGGCTGGGCTGTGGGGCAAAGTGGAACCCTGCTCCACTGCTGGTGGGAGTGTAGACTGGTGCAACCACTGTGGAAATCAGTATGGAGATACAAAAAGAACTAGGACTGGAAGTCCCATTTGACCCAGCTATTTCCCTGCTGAGTATCTTCCCCAAAGAATTAAAAGAAACCACAGTGATATATGTGCACCCATGTTCATAACAGCACAATTGTGATAGCCAAAACTTGGAATTAGCCCAAATGCCCATCAACTGGAGACTGGATAAAGAAAATGTGAGAGTATTTTATAAAATGGAGTTCTACTCAGCCATAAAAAATGAGAAATTAGAGACATTTATATCTAAATGGTTGCACATTGAGGCGATACTCTTAAGTGAAATAAATAGGACACACATGTGTAAATACTGAATAGTTTCTCTGGTGTGAGAAACTGAAAGTGTAAATAAGGACTAAAAGGTTTAATAGATAATGTGAAATAGGAAGAAAGGGGCAAAGGGGAAGGGGAAGTGGGAGGGGTAGGGGAAAGGAAAGAAAGGAATGGAATTAATATGAGAAAATGAAAAAATGGAAACAAAGTCCTTGTAAATAGGGAGGGATGGAGGGGTTGAAGGGAGGGCAGGGGAAGGGGAAAAAATAAGAACCAAGAAAGTATGTAAAGATGCGTATCTCCAATGATGAATGTCATTATATTTTACACCTAAAATGTACCAATAAAAGGATATACAAAAAAAAGAATCTAGTGCCTTAGTGACACAGAAGATAGGACTTGCCCTGTTCACCTTGCCTTGATTGCTAAACTGCCCTGAAATTCCACATACATCTGTGAGTAAAAGCCACTGCTGTTGCCAATCAGTTCTTTTATTCTATTGAGATGCACTGGCAAAGTGCAGCTCTGCTACCAGTCCTGATGCAACCACACTAGATGATGCTGGATGTCAGCAGTGGACACAGTCCACTGCAGGTTGCTGCTGCTATTGTCTATCCCTGTCCTCTGCTGGCCTGTTCTGGACACCATAGCTCTACCTTGGGCTAGTCTCTGCTGCTGCTCTTCATTGGCTGCTAGGTTCTGCACCTCTTCAGGGCTAACAGCCCTTGGAGTTTTATTGCTCTTTCTTTTGAGATGACTGCAAGGGATAAAAACCCCAAGTAGATTTGCAGAACCATCAGAGAGTCTTTATTCTAGCAGGACCTGTGCAGCAGCACAGGGAGTTAGAGCACCAGAGAGAGGTCCCCTAGACTGAGAAGTATGTAAGAAATGCAGCTTATATAGCAGCTCCAGGCCTGTGATTAGTCCAAGTGCAGCCCTGTGATTGGTTCAGATTCAGGCCTGCTGACTGTTCCAACCACAGGACACAGGCCAAGAGTCCCTCAAGGGAAGCAAGGCAGAGAGGGTGACAGCCACTGGACAAGCCAGGCCCCCTGAAGCCAGTGCAGGAAAAAAGAGAAATCAGGTGCTTCTCTCGTCTCAGGGCTGGCTTGCATGGTCCTCCTGCAGTGACCCCACCTCCCTCCCTGACAGAGTTACTTCACTGAACACAGAGCCTGCATGAACTTGGAAATCTCGTCCTCAACCCTGACCTGCGAGCTGAGCTGTGGCCTACTGCCATCCTCTGCACTACAGTGGGCAGTACCTCTGATTCTGAAACCTGAGATCCATCCAGGGCAGAAACCTCCACCACAGCTCAACTGGTCCCCACCCCGAGGAACTTGCGGGCTCTGCCCTAAATCCACAGCTCTCTTCACTCCACAGGGGGCATATAAGTGACTTTCCCAGGCACACTATCAGGCTGTTGAGGGTGCAGGCTCTTCCTGCTGTGCTGTGATGAGCTTCCAGCCCTTCGCGTGTCCCTCTCCATCTTTCTCTCAGTTTGCTTTCAGCTCGGACTTGGGAATGTGCACCTGTTAGAACAACATCCCACCTGATCATTCCCATTCCTCATG